>NC_092175.1:28317899-28610399 GCF_045791955.1 Oncorhynchus clarkii lewisi | reverse complement strand
CTGGGTAGGCCGTGGAGCTACTACACGAGATACTGGGTAGGCCGTGGTGCTACACGAGATACTGGGTAGGCCGTGGTGCTACACGAGATACTGGGTAGGCCGTGGAGCTACACGAGATACTGGGTAGGTCGTGGTGCTACACGAGATACTGGGTAGGCCGTGGAGCTACACGAGATACTGGGTAGGCGGTGGTGCTTCCTCGAGTTGTTGTAAAAGCTGCATCCTAAAAAGGTCATAGAATGTACATAGGTTTTTAGTGCCACCCAACACCAACAGGTTATATAAATCAGACTGACCACCAATATTATACTGAACAAAAATAAATACAAGCAACAATTTCAAAGATTGTACTGAGTTAAGGAAATCAGTCAATTGAAATAAATTCATTAGGCCCTAAATCTAGGGATTTCACATGACTGGAAAGGGGTGCAGCCATGGGAGGGCCTTGCGCATAGGCCCAGCCAATCAGAATTAGTTTTTCTGTTCAAAAAATGCTTTATTACAAACACAGGCTGTACCCGTTTTAGGTTACAGTTATAACAGTTGCCAAGGCGGCTACGGAGGCTATTTGATCATAATGTAAGCCTATCAGAGTGGCCTACCATAAAAAACTAAATGCATCCCATAATATTTTAACATGGAAATAGCTGTGCTGTCATTCCGCCTACAGTAGCAGCCAATGTGTGGTGTTCAATGTAGACTTTTGGAAAAAATATGCAGAGCTTGACATTAACCTGTTTATCCACTTGTCATTCAGATAAGGAGGTGACAAAAATGTGTTGTTTGATACAAGAAACCACTTTACAAAATAAAGTATTATTCCCATACCATTATTACAGAGAATCAGACAAATTATGTTACCCTGTATGTAATGGCTGCTTATTTAAGCCCGTCTCAAAATACAACACTGCCCCTTTAAAAATACAACAATGCTAGAAATGCACACATTTTGTGCTGTTGTAGGAAGCAACCACTCCCCCATTGTTGACTAGAAAGGTGTTATAACTTGGCTAATCACTTCACTAACACAAACTATGAACAAATGTGCATGTGGCTAAATGCAGCTATCGCTTTGATCTCTAAAAGTACATCTACTCATGACCACTCATGCTGTAAACACAGTCCAGTTCAAAGTGAATGGTCAGATCCATACATGGCAATGGTATATTTGTATATAGGGATACGGCAGCTGATTCGTTATGCCGCATCGGTCTGTAGAGTACGGGCTGAGTCGTCCCTGTCAATGCAATAGACTCCTACTCTGATGCATTCTGCAAGAAAATATCTTGCATAGTTAGTTTTGGTGTGTTGCATTGAAAGTGGCTAATATGGGCAATTCCCACAGTAGAGGGAAACATTGATAGTGTTAACTAAAAAGGGAAAAAAAAGAAAGTTGAGTGAAGTTTAATCTCGTGCTTCTCTACGCAGGCTGATAGTTATTCTCAGCGGCAGTCCTGCGTGCCTGCGCACACACGCAGCTTAGAGGGCACATTGCTCCTCAGCACCCTCCCAATTGCATGCTCCCTCAAATTGAGACATCTGTGGCATTGTATTGTCCCCAGCACAAGGTGCATTTGTGTAATGATCATGCTGTTTAATCAGCTTCTTGTCAGGTGGATGGATTATCTTGGAAAATGAGAAATTCTCACTAACAGGGATGTAAACAAATTTGGGCACAAAAGTTGGGAGAAATAAGCTTTTTGTGCATATGGAACATTTCTGGGATTTTTATTTTAGCTCATGAAACATGGGAGCAACACTTTACATTTATATTTTTGTTCAGTATATTTAACTCCTTATTTTTGGCACTAAACAGTCTCCATATGTACTTCCATTAACTTTTTCAACTGGTACCGGGGGACCTTTAGAACGAGTCTTGTGAGGCCTGTGGTCGTCCTAGAGCAAAACATGTTTGTGAGAGTTTCCCCTTTGCACAGATCGGGTCATATTAGTGTGCAGCCCAAACTGTTTGGACGCTTGTGGGGGTCGTAGAGCAATCACAATAGTTTGTAGGCCAAACCGTTCGGACACTACATATGATTTTGTGAAAGGGATGTCTCATGGCCTTTCACCACAGCTGCAGAAGTGTGACAATGTGATGGATTAAGACGTATCCAATGCAAACAAAAAACATCTCTAGCTTAAACTGACTGATTTTTATGGGGATAGTTTTTTTTACTAATTAGATTTCAGCGGGGGTGCTGACATCGACATTAGGGGGTTTAAACACCTAGATTTCTGCGTAATCTCTCAAATTATTAGGACATGTAAACACCTTGAAAGGAAAATTCCTTCAAGGTCCATTGCTGATATGGTCCCAAAATGTCATGATTTCAAAAGCAGGATTATATAATGCAAAATGCCTCATACTGGCTGTATTTCTGAAGTTATACATCTTAAACTTGATTGCTGACATGCAACATTTTGTGAGACTATACTCGTATCTAATAATTTGTCAAGTTGTTAAAAGATAACTACACATCAGTTCCAGCAGTGTGATCTGCACACATGCTTGCACAAGCAGCTCAAGCCTCCCTCTTTTGCGGGAGGGAAGTGAGTTCGGAAAAACTGAAAGTATGCATTCTCACAAATGTCTTCAAAAAGAACATGGTCGCTGTGATGTTTATTTTGATTGCCGATTTTCTATATTTATCGAAGTCCCATCAGGTAGTCTGATTTCAGATGTGTCCATGTAAACAGGATTATGAGGGAAATCTTTCTTCTTGCAAAGCAGGTACACTTTTTAAACTATTATATTAAATCTGAGTATTCACAATAATCGTATTATTGTGTGCATGTAAACGTACCGAACAATGGATAAAGTGAACACTTACAACCTTCTCAACTGTCATTTACTGCATAAGCTACTAACCTGAAGCAGATGACATTTTAAAAATGGCAGAAGCTCTGAATGATGGAGCCAAAAGGAAATTAGTATGAATATTTTATTACCATCAAACCCCTGCAACTTATCCAGAATGCCACAGCCCGCCTGGTGTTCAACCTTCAAGTTTTCCCATGTCACACCGCTCCTCCACACACTCCACTGGCTCCCAGTCAAATCATCACTCGCATCCACTACAAGACCATGGTACTTGCCTACGGAGCAGCAAGAGGAACTGCCCCTCCCTACCTTCAGGCTATGCTCAAATCCGACAACCAGACTACTCCGTTCTGGCACCTCTAGTGTCTTGGCCCTCCCACCCCTACGGGAGGGCAGCTCCCGCTCAGCCCAGTCCAAGCTCTTCTCTGTCCTGGCACCTCAATGGTGGAACCAGTAAACTAACTCGCACTTGACTCTTCCCACCCTACTAGCTTTGACTTTGCTGATAGCTACTTTGAGGAAACATGTACTTACTATGACAGATGTTGCTGTCCCACCGCTATCTTAAAGGGAATCGTTGGGATTTTGGCAAATGAGGCCCTTTATCTACTTCCCCAGAGTCAGATGACTGCACTAACTGTAAGTCCCTCTGGATAAGAGCGTCTGCAACATGACTAAACTGTCAAATTACCAGTTTGCAAATATTTGTTCATTGCACTTGTGTGAGCATGCCTTCGTATCCGTGAGTATTGTGCTAGACTGCTAGTAGTGTTCTGTTTTGGTGGACATTTTCTCAGCCAGATGTGACATTCTGAATATCTTGGTCTGTCAAGGCCAGAACCCTGTGTTCTCATGCTGCTCACTGCTCTTCCCCTCAAGAAGAATAGGCCGCTTTACACACTCATCCTTCTCCAGCCACAGAGCTGCCTGCCTGCCTACCCACCTCTCTGCACAGAGACTCTGCTTGGGTTTTGTAAATGCCTTAACACAAAACAGGAACAAGCATGTCTTGGATGTAAATTAGGGTTTTGCCATACAAATTTGCAGGTTTACTCACTGGTATGGTATCTGACAACAAAGAGTTTTTGGCCAATACATGTAAAGACTGGTGCGTGCTTATTTGCATGTCGACGCAGGTAGCCTAATTGAATATGCAGCACCAAGAGAAGGCCCCATGCTATACCCTGCTGGGTGAGGCTGTGATACTAGAGCAGTGTTTCCCAGGACCAAGGTGGGCAGGCAGGGAGCTTAGTTTTTAGACCTAGCACTATTAAGTGGATTCAAATAATCAAAGTTTGATGAGTTAGTTATTTGAATCTGCTGTGTAGTGCTAGGGGGGAAAAAAAATTACATTTCCACCGAGTGTGGGCCCCAGGAACAGGTTTCCTTGTACTAGAGCACTATAGCATTCTACTCTTAGCTTGGCTGGGCTATGGCATGCTGAGCCATGTTGTCATCTACTTAGTTGTTGTTCAGTGCAGTAGACCCTTATGGAAACCATAGGTGGACCCATCCCCCCCAAAGACCAATTTAAGAAGCATTCGTTCTCAGGATAATTGATCTCCAGAGAATGGTTGTTCACATTCAATCGAACATCCTGAGACATACACCTCTGGAAACCTCCTTCCAGGGACAACATCTTGAGTTCTATCTAACGAGATAATGACAGGGCAAAGCATTCGTTACGTGTGCATGCTGTGCTTTTGTTCCAGCGAGATGACACAGTGGTGAGTAACAATTGGAAGCCCCCCGCAGAACAGCCTCAATTTGTCGGGGCATGGACTCCACAAGATGTCGAAAGTGTTCCACAGGGACGCTGGCCCATGTTGACTCCAATGCTTCCCAAAGTTCTGTCAAGTTGGCTGGACGTCCTTTGGGTGGTGGACCATTCTTGATACACATAGGAAACCCAGCAGTGTTGCAGTTCTTGACACAAACTGGTGTGCCTGGCACCTACCACCATACCCCATTCAAAGGCACTTACATTTGTTGTCAATCCATGTTTTAATTGTCTCAGCTTAAAAATCATACTTTAACCAGTCTCCTCCCTTTCATCTACACTGACTGATGTATATTTAACAAATTACATCAATAAGGGATAGAGTTCACCTGCTCAGTCTGTCATGGAAAGAGAAGTGATCAACTGACCAAGGTATCCCTGTTTGATATTACCCACAGCCTTGTAGGGTTGACCCCATTTAGTAGACTGATCGATAAGCTGTTGGTTGACCGAGATTAGTCAAGCAGTAGCCAAAAGAAATATAGACATACAGTACCAGTCAAAAGTCTGGACACACCTACTTATTCAAGGGTTTTTCTTTATTTTACTATTTTCTATATTGTAGAATAGTGAAGATATCAAGACTATGAAATAACACATATGGAATCATGTAGTAACCAAAAATAGTGTTAAACAAATCTAAATATATTTTAGATTCTTCAAAGCAGCCACCCTTTGCCTTGATGACAGCTTTGCACACTCTTGGCATTCTTTCAACCAGCTTCACCTGGAATGCTTTTCCAACTGTCTTGAAGGAGTTCCCACATATGCTGAGCACTTTTTGGCTGCTTGTCCTTCACTCTGCGGGTCCAACTCGGGGCGTTGGGCCAGTAACCGAAAGGTTGCTAGATCGAATCCCAGAGCTGACAAAATAAAAATCTGTCATCTGTCATTGTAAATAAGAATTTGTTCTTAACTGACTTGCCTAGTTACATAAAAAGGTAAAAAATAAATAATAATAATAATCATCCCAAACCATCTCAATTGGGTTGAGGTTGGGGGATTGTGGAGGCCAAGTCATCAGATGCAGCAATCCACTCTCCTTCTTGGTCAAATAGCCCTTACACAGCCTGGAGGTGTGTTGGGTCATTGTCCTGTTGAAAAACAAATGATAGCGCAAACCAGATGGCATGGCATATCGCTGCGGTAGCCATGCTGGTTAAGTGTGCCTTGGATTCTAAATAAATCACTGACAGTGTCAACAGCAAAGCACCCCCACGCGTCACGGTATTAACCACACATGCAGAGATCATCTGTTCGCCTACTCTGCGTTTCAAAGACACGGCAGTCGGAACCAAAAATCTCAAATTTGGACTCATCAGACAAAAAGGACAGAATCCCACTAGTCTAGTCTTCATTGCTTGCGTTTCTTGGCCCAAGCAAGTCTCTTCTTCTTACTGGTATCTTTTAGTAGTGGTTTCTTTGCAGCAATTCGACCATGAAGGCCTGATTCACGCAGTCTCCTCTGAACAGTTGATGTTGAGATGTGTCTGTTACTTGAACTCTGTGAAGCATTTATTTGGGCTGCAATTTCTGAGGCTGGTAACTAATGTACTTATCCTCTTCCTGTGGCAGTCCTCATGAGAGCCAGTTGCATCATAGCGCTTGATGGTTTCGTGCTGTTATTGCCATAATATGGATTTGGGCTTTTATCAAATAGGGCCATCTTCTGTATACCACCCCTACCTTGTCACAACACAACTGATTGGCTCAAACACATTAAGGAGGAAAGAAATTCCACAAATTAACTTTTAAGAAGGCACACCTATTAATTGATATGCATTCTAGGTAACTACCTCATGAAGCTGGTTGAAAGATGCCAAGACTGCGCAAAGCTGTCATCAAGGCAGAGGGTAGCTACTTTGAATAATCTCAAATATATGTTGATTTGTTTAACACTTTTTTGGTTACCACATGATACCATGTGTCTTATTTCATGGTTTTGACCTCTTCATGATTAGAAAATAGTAAAAAGAAAGGAAAGAAATTTCACACATTTCCCGACCCCATAGGCCTCTCTGGCACTCCCCAATCACCTCTGCAAGTCTGCATAGCTCACGAGTGGCAGTTAACTAGTGTTCCTACAAGCTTTAACAGTATCACATCAGAATTAGACGAAGTTGTTTCAAATCTAAATGTTTAAGTTTAGGCATTAACTCTGAAATCGTGATCTGTATCTCCTATCGTATTGCACAAGTTGACAACAGGTATTTACTTCAAAAGTAGCTAAAAGAATATTCATATTAGTGATGCATTTTTGGCTGATACCGATATCCAATATTTTCCATGCCCCCCCCCCCCCCAAAAACGATAACCGTAGCCGATATTCAAACTTTTAGCGGTCTTTTAAGCATTCTAATGCAGTTAAATAGTGAAAACACACACACAGCGGTCTAAGGCACTGCATCTCAGTGAAGAGGAATCACTACAGTCCCTGGTTCGAATCCAGGCTGTATCACATCCGCCTGTGATTGGGAGTCCCATAGGGCGGCGCACAATTGGCCCCGCGTCGTCCGGGTTTGGCCGGGGTTTGCCATGATTGTAAATAAGAATTTGTTTTTAAATGACTTGCCTTGTTAAATAAAAAAGGTTACGCACAAAAAGTTATTTTGTTGGCATTTACGCATGTCCCCATTACCAGTAAAACATAACCAAACCCATTTATTTCACTTACTTGCTGTGCTGTTTCGCTGTTCATTTGTTCAATTGTTTCATTCTCAACCAGGATTTCTCATACTATGGAACGCCGTTTGGGTCTTTGCGTGTCAAATAAGCTTGTTGACCAATCATGACCTGAATATGACTGCACGTCACAATTTGACACGTTCATACATTTTTTACGTGGTTATTACACTATCACTCATATTTTATATGTCACAATGATTCATCGATACGTATGCTGTGATGCTGGTAGTTCTCGCGCACCTACAGTGCTGGTCATTAAAAAAAAGCTAGCTAGCTCATGGATGCAAACAATGTTCTTCCCCAAAAACATAGCAAAATTACATACTGTTTCAATAGCTATGGTTAGCTAGCTAACTATATGGCTAGGTGTCATCTAAAATAGCCCTAATTTATAGGACAGTTCTTAATTGATTAATGGTGATCGGACCCATCTTTGTGTCCCTAGCCACAATGAGAATTAGCCACAATAGTGGACTTTGCGATTAGCCTTCAAAATAAAAGTATGTCATTGACAGTAATGCAAATGAATACAATTGTAGAATTATGCCACAATTGAATAGATCAGGCTAAACGAGGTTGGAATGTTATATAAAATCAACAAAAGACAATTTATTAATTTGACAAAAATCTGCAGAAAACACACCGGATGTATAATACTTTAGAATTGCATTTGGGGCATACTTATTTCACTGTACAGCCTTACCTATGGATTGTAGATCAATGGCATGGGGTATCAGTCTACTCAGTGACACCCAGAGAACATTAGCGTCGTAGCTCTTATTGCGGGACTCTGAAACAACTGAATTGAGCCACATTTATTGTCAACCTGCGTGTATTGAACACTTTTCCCGCAGAAAAACAATACTGTGTGGATGTTTTGGAGTCTCTTGAGGAGGACATTGGGAAAAAATATCTTGGGTATTGAGTAGACAGATACCCCATTTGATTGATCCCCAATCCTTAGGTAAAGCTGTACAGTGCAATATGAATGTCAATACACACAATAGGCTGACTGGGGAGGTGATTTCACAGTCACAGTCCCACAACAAGCTAAAACTTTAATATTTGTGTAAAGTCTTCACAGTTGTGTTCTGTGGGTGTCACAGAGTAGACTGATACCCGATTTCATTGCTTCACATTCCAACCTTTTTTTAAAACATTATCTAGTCCAAATATGGCATGATTCCACCAATTGTAACATTCTGCATCACTTTCAAAGAAGTCCTTTTATTTTGAGGGCAAACCACAAACTCCACTGTTGTGCCTAATCTTTATTGTGGCTAGCTTCACAACCCGGTCCGGTCGAGCCTCACTAGCTAGATGAAGCTAGCTGGCTGCTTATAACGTTAGCTTTGGGCAACAGGATTAAGTAGCTGGCTAGCCATTTATTTTCATGAACTGAAGTTCAATTTCAATAGGCAAACAACAATACTTCGCAATGATTTAGGAATCCTTGTGTGTAAGAATAATGAAAATGACTGCAGTTCCTACTGGCCATTGTTTTCAGGCTGGTTGTACTGGTGCTATCTAGGTACCAAGCTAAAGCTAGCTACCCCAGAAGTTGCGGTCAAACAAATAATGCTTTATTACCAACGCGGTATTGTACTTGGTGTGTGCTTGTTTGCAGACTTTTTGTACAGCTATGACAGTGATACTGATAGTAGTGGTGGCGCTTGGCTTGCACGTGCAAATTCAGTACACACAACATTCTATAATAGAACTGTGTTATTTTACATGTCAAATGAAAAGCTTATTTAGTGCGTCAAAAAGTGTTAGGACTCGTCAAAGTGTTATTTGACGTGTATCTTCTTTGACACGCAGACCCAAACAGTGTTCCATAGTATGTCATGAAGCTAATAGCTATTACTGTGTAACTCTGGTAGAGCAAAATGTGTACCGGTGCTCGACCAGTCAGCGAAAGCCAACGTCACCCACGACATAGAACAGTTGATAGCCAAGGTCAATGAATACCATTATCTTGGCGTGAATGGATTTTGCCTTTGAGTTGTCTCACTGAAATTTTCTTACTTACTCTTTCAAATGACTGCTCGACTTGTTGACTGCTCGATCCAGGCAGCAGACATTGTGGGCTAGGTTAGGAATGCTGTGTTGCATGTGTAGTGCAACATTTTATGTGGTGTCATTATGTCATGTTATAAAAGGTATGCACGTCAACTTTGACATCGGTTTTGCACATCGGTGTAAAACTAGACACCGGGCCGATACCGATGTTGTCATTTTTAGCTAATGTCGGCCGATTCCGATATGTTCACCGATATATTGTGCATCCCGAATTTAAATATATTAAACTTAAAATAAATAGTTTCAACGGTATTGGAAAACCATTGTGGCTTTTACCAAAATACTCCGGTATACCGGCCAAGCCCGGTTGTCGTTGTTGCATGTTATATAGCAGAGATTCTCAACTCGTGGGTCTCGACCCCGCAGGAGATTTTGAATAGGTCGTGGGTGTCGGAGGAAATAAATGAAAATAATAGCGGGGGGGGGGGGGGAATACTCCTGACTGAACTTAAACAACTAAAACCAGGAAGTGTAGAAATTATAAGGAACCTAAAAAATGTTAGAATTTAAATCTGAACAATTTTTCTTCAATCACAGTATTTTTAATATAGAGCTGTTAGCAGAGCTTTTTAGCGGATTTGGTTGATTTTGTGATCTCAAACCAGTGAGCTTATTAACATTCTTCATCAAGAATATGGACAATATTTAAATTATTGACAATGAAAAAGGTGGGAATGTTGTTCCCTTGTCAAATAATTGCTACATTTACTATAATATAGAATTAAAAATAGTTTTCCAGCTTGCATTTTGGCATAAAAATAAATCAGGATGCGAATATTTGCTCGAAACTGACAACCTGGTGAAATTTGGGTCCCAAAGTAAAAACAGTTGGGACCCACTGTTCTATAGCAAACTTCACAGCAAAAGAATCCACTGTTCTATAGCAAACTTCACAGCAAAAGAATCCACTGTTCTATAGCAAACTTCACAGCAAAAGAATCCACTGTTCTATAGCAAACTTCACAGCAAAAGAATCCACTGTTCTATAGCAAACTTCACAGCAAAAGAATCCACTGTTCTATAGCAAACTTCACAGCAAAAGAATCCACTGTTCTATAGCAAACTTCACAGCAAAAGAATCCACTGTTCTATAGCAAACTTCACAGCAAAAGAATCCACTGTTCTATAGCAAACTTCACAGCAAAAGAATCCACTGTTCTATAGCAAACTTCACAGCAAAAGAATCCACTGTTCTATAGCAAACTTCACAGCAAAAGAATCCACTGTTCTATAGCAAACTTCACAGCAAAAGAATCCACTGTTCTATAGCAAACTTCACAGCAAAAGAATCCACTGTTCTATAGCAAACTTCACAGCAAAATAATCCACTGTTCCTTTCCACGCAAAACCTCCAACTTACTCCACAATAAGTCACAGCAGCTTATCTTTGTCCACAGACTGACCAGACACGAGACATATGCTAATGAGGGGCCACAGCGCAGACCTGTAACTCTAAACCCCTGGTTAACATTGACCAGGATACAAAGAGTTCCCAGAATAGTAAACGGTAAGTGGAATTGGCAGTGAAAGGCATCTCCCAGTAGTCTCTAGGAGGCGGGCAGAACTATGACTACTCCTTATTTACCAGACAAATATTGGTCTAGTGCAAACAAGTCAGATAAACAGTCAAACAGCTGGCAGCCTGTGAAAAGGTGCTTCATATACAGTCATCAGAGTGACTGATTGCATAGATATGCCTGTTGGTCATTGATACAAGCAGAATTGTACGAATGTAAAAGATTAGACTGCACTCACTTTGCTTGATGTAAATGCTTATTTAAAAAATGTAACACTGGAGGTACAGTGCCTTGCAAAAGTATTCACCCCCCTTGGTGTTTTTCCTATTTTGTTGCATTACAACCTGTAATTTAAATGGATTTTTAGTTGGATTTCATGTAATACACACAAAATAGTCTAAATTGGTTGTGAAAAAAAATAACTTGTTTAAAAAGAATCTCAAAATTAAAATAAACCGAAAAGTGGTGCGTGCATATGTATTCACCCTTTTGCTATGAAGTCCCTAATTAAGATCTGGTGCAACCAACGACTACCTTCAGAAGTCACATAATCTGTTAAATAAAGTCCACCTGTGTGCAATCTAAGTGTCACATGATCTCATATATACAGTGGGGCAAAAAAGTATTTAGTCAGCCACCAATTGTGCAAGTTCTCCCACTTAAAGACAAGAGAGGCCTGTAATTTTCATCATAGGTACACTTCAACTATGACAGACAAAATGAGAAAAACAAATTCCAGAAAATTACATTGTAGGATTTTTAATTAATTTATTTGCAAAATATGGTGGAAAATAAGTATTTGGTCAATAACAAAAGTTTCTCAATACTTTGTTATATACCCTTTGTTGGCAATGACAGAGGTCAAACGTTTTCTGTAAGTCTTTACAAGGTTTTCACACACTGTTGCTGGTATTTTGGCCCATTCCTCCATGCAGATCTCCTCTAGAGTAGTGATGATTTGGGGCTGTTGCTGGGCAACACAGACTTTCAAAACCAAAGATTTTCTATGGGGTTGAGATCTGGAGACTGGCTAGGCCACTCCAGGACCTTGAAATGCTTCTTACGAAGCCACTCCTTTGTTGCCCGGGCGGTGTGTTTGGGATCATTGTCATGCTGAAAGACCCAGCCACGTTTCATCTTCAATGCCCTTGCTGATGGAAGGAGGTTTTCACTCAAAATCTCACGATACACGGCCCCATTCATTATTTCCTTTACACGGATCAGTCGTCCTGGTCCTTTGCAGAAAAACAGCCCCAAAGCATGATGTTTCCACCCCCATGCTTCACAGTAGGTATGGTGTTCTTTGGATGCAACTCAGCATTCTTTGTCCTCCAAACACGACGAGTTGAGTTTTTACCAATAAGTTATATTTTGGTTTCATCTGACCATATGACATTCTCCCAATCTTCTTCTGGATCATCCAAATGCTCTCTAGCAAACTTCAGATGGGCCTGGACATGTACTGGCTTAAGCAGGGGGACACGTCTGGCACAGCAGGATTTGAGTCCCTGGCGGCGTAGTGTGTTACTGATGGTAGGCTTTGTTACTTTGGTCCCAGCTCTCTGCAGGTCATTCACTAGGTCCCCCCGTGTGGATCTGGGATTTTTGCTCACCGTTCTTGTGATCATTTTGACCCAACGGGGTGAGATCTTGCATAGAGCCCCAGATCGAGGGAGATTATCAGTGGTCTTGTATGTCTTCCATTTCCTAATAATTGCTCCCACAGTTGATTTCTTCAAACCAAGCTGCTTACCTATTGCAGATTCAGTCTTCCCAGCCTGGTGCAGAGCCTCTTAAAGAAGAAGTTACAGGTCTGTGAGAGCAAGAAATCTTGCTTGTTTGTAGGTGACCAAATACTTATTTTCCACCATAAATTTGCAAATAAATTCATTAAAAATCCTACAATGTGATTTTCTGGATTTTTTTTCCTAATTTTGTCTGTCATAGTTGAAGTGTACCTATGATGAAAATTACAGGCCTCTCATCTTTTTAAGTGGGAGAACTTGCATAATTGGTGGCTGACTAAATACTTTTTTGCCCCACTGTATATACACACACCTGTTCTGAAAGGCCCCAGAGTCTGCAACACCACTAAGGAAGGGGCACCACCAAGCAAGCGGCACTATGAAGACCAGGGAGCTCTCCAAACAGGTCAAGGACAAAGTTATGGAGAAGTACAGATCAGGGTTGGGTTATTTAAAAAGTCTGAAACTTTGAACATCCCACGGAGCACCATTAAATCCATTATTTTAAAAAATTGAAGAATATGGCACCACAGCAAACCTGTCAAGAGAGGGCCGCCCACAAACTCACAGACCAGGCAAGGAGGGCATCAACCAGAGGCAACAAAGATAACCCTGAAGGAACTGCAAAGCTCCACAGCATTGATTGGAGTGTCTGTCCATAGGACTATGGGCCACTTAAAGCCATACACTCCACAAAGCTGGGCTTTACGGAAGAGTGTCCAGCATGGCAGCATTATGCTGTGGGGATGTTTTTCCATCAGCAGGGACTGGGAAACTGGTCAGAATTGAAGGAATGATGGGTGGCTCTAAATACAGGGAAATTCTTGAGGGGAAACTGTTTCAGTCTTGCAGAGATTTGAGACTGGGACACCTTCCAGCAGAACAATGACCCTAAGCATACTGCTAAAGCAAGACGGGGAACGTGGTTTACGGGGAAACAGTTCAATGTCTTGGAATATATACACACACACACACACATATATATATTAGTTGAAGTCAGAAGTTTACATACACCTACGCACAAATACATTTAAATTCAGTTTCACAATTCCTGACATTTAATCCTAGCAAACATTCCCTGTCTTAGGTCAGATAGGATCACCACTTTATTATAAGAATGTGAAATGTCAGAATAGTAAAGATAATTATTATTTCAGCTTTTATTTCTTTCATCACATTCTCTGTGGGTCAGAAGTTAACATACACTCAATTAGTATTTGGTAGCATTACCTTTAAATTGTTTAACTTGGGTCAAATGTTTCTGGTAGTCTTCCACAAGCATCCCACATTAAGTTGGGTGAATTGTGGCCCATTCCTCCTGACAGAGTTTGTGTAACCAAGTCAGGTTTGTAGGTCTCATTGCTTGCACACACTTTTTCAGTTTTGCCCACAAATGTTCTATGGGGTTGAGGTCAGGGCTTAAGTCCGTAAGCCATTTTGCCACAACTTTGGAAGTATGCTTCGGGTCATTGTCCATTTGGAAGACCCATTTGCGCCAAACTTGAACTTTCTGACTGATGTTGCTTCAATATATCCACATAATTTCCCTTCCTCATGATGCCATCTATTTTGTGAAGTGCACCAGTCACTCCTGCAGCAAGCACCCCCACAACATGATGTTGCCACCCCCGTGCTTCACGGTTGGGATGGTGTTCTTCAGCTTGCAAGCGTCCCCCTTTTTCATCCAAACATAATGATGGTCATTATGGCCAAACAGTTTTTTATTTCATCAGACCAGAGGACATTTCTCCAAATAGTATGATCTTTGTCCCCATGTGCAGTTGCAAACCGTAGTCTGGCTTTTTAATGACGGTTTTGGAGCAGTGGCTTCTTTCTTGCTGAGCGCCTCTCAGGTTATGTCGATATAGGACTTGTTTTGCTGTGGATATAGATACTTTTGTACCCATTTCCTAAAGCATTTTCACAAGGTCCTTTGCTGTTGTTCTGGGATTGATTTGCACTTTTCGCACCAAAGTACGGTCATCTCTAGGAGACAGAACAAGTCTCCTTCCTGAGCGGTATGACGGCTGCTTGGTCCCATGGTGTTTATACTTGTGTACTATTGTTTGTACAAAATGTGGTACCTTCAGGCTTTTGGAAATTGTTCCCAAGGATGAACCAGACTTGTGGAGGTCTACAAAAAAAAATAATTCTGAGGTCTTGTCTGATTTCTTTTGATTTTCCCATGATGTCAAGCAGAGGCACTGAGTTTAAAGGTAGGCCTTTAAATAAATCCACAGGTACACCCCAAATTAGCCCATCAGAAGCTTCTAAAGCCATGACATCATTTTCTGGAATTTTCCAATCTGTTTAAAAGGCACAGTCAAGTTAGTGTATGTAAACTTCTGACCCACTGGAATTGTGATACAGTGAATTATAAGTTAAATAAGTTGTCTGTAAACAATTGCTGGAAAAATTACTGGTGTCATGCACAAAGTAGATGTTAAACTATAGTTTTGGCAAGTTGGTTAGGAAATGAATTTGTGGAGTGGTTGAAAAATGAGTTTTAATGACTCCAACCTAAGTGTATGTAAACTTCTGACTTCAACTGTGTGTAATATATATATTAGTGCAGTCGGAAAGTATTCAGACCCCTCGACTTTTTCCACATTCCGTTACAGCCTTATTCTAAAATGGATTTAAGAAAAAAATAAAAATACCAATTCAATCGACACACAATACCCCATAATGACAAAGTGAAAACATAAATTTGCAAACATTTCTAAAAACCTGAAGAAAAACAAAAGTGGAAATTGAGCTCAGATGCATTCTGTTTCCATTGATCATCCTTGAGATGTTTGTAAACTTGATTGGAATTCAATTGATTGGACATTATTTGGAAAGGCACACACCTGTCTATATAAAAGATCCCACAGTTGACAGTGCATGTCAGAGCATAAACCAAGCAATGAGGTCGAAGGAATTGTCCGTAGAGCTCCGAGACATGATTGTGTCAAGGCACAGATCTGAGGAAGGGTACAAAATAATTATGCAGCTTTGAAGGTCCCCAAGAACACAGTGGCCTCCTTAATTCTTAAAATTGTACAAAACTTTGAAAGTTTATTCAAGTGCAGACGCAAAAACGATCAAGCGATGACACATTACAGAGGAAAGAAATTCCACAAATGAACTTAAGGCACACCTGTTAATTGAAATGCATTCCAGGTGACTACCTCATGAAGCTGTTTGAGGGAATGCCAAGAGTGTGCAAAGCTGTCAAGGCAAAAGGTGGCTACTTTGAAAAATCTAAAATGTATTTTGATTTGTTTAACACTTTTTTGGTTACTACATGATTCCATATGTTGTTATTTCATACTTTTGATGTCTTCAATATTATTCTTCATTGTAAAAATAAAGAAAAACCCTGGAATGAGTAAGTGTGTCCAAACTTGACTGATACAGTATATGGATAATTTCTAAAGCCAGGCACATTCAACAGTTAAGCTATTGATTACAGTCCTAGTTTTAGTTGAGGTTTCCTCTCCTTACTTTTCTTAGACAATTAAGGCAAGGACTGTTTTCTTGTTCCCCATCTCTGCTGCTGCCCCCGCTGCATTGTTCTCAACACCAATATGCTGGCTATTATGCACATAGCAACATGGTCTAGGAAAAGGCACCAATTCAACAAGCACGTATGCGTTTCAGAACCGCGGACATAGACCATTATCCAAATGCGGGAGAAAGCGCATGCTATAAAATGTCATTCTAACCATATATAATATAAATATAATAACCATATACAATTTCAGTAGCACGTCTTAGACTGATGGACTGTGTCATCCCAACAGCCTCCACAATGGATCAGTCCACTCACAGGCACGAATCAGACAGGTGTCTTGTACACCATGATTTTTTATTTTTTTTTGCTGCTGCTCGACTAAAGAAATCTTGGTCAATTAACAGCTTATCGACCAAACTAATCAACCAGTGGACTAAATGGTGTCAGCCCAAGTAACAAGTTCTAACCACTCTTTCTGTTGACACGTTGGATAGCCTTGGGCTTCAGAGCCAAATAAAACAGACTTTCTTGATGACTGCAATATTGCAATCATAACATGCCCTTTTTCTGATCAATGATCTGAAACTGATGACATTGCCCTTTACATGATTCAACATGATCCTCTCAGTTAAATTGAGTGGGATAAGATCAGACAATTACAGTGCACCGCAGCACACCACTTTGGGAAGAGGGGGATACTCATGCACAACATTACAACAGATGAGCCCCTACCTCAACACCCCCTGTGTTGAGTGCTCTCCAAATGTCAGCTCAGTAGACACACTCACAGCCCACACCTCATGTTCAGACTGAGGCTGACTGAACAACAAACCCCTCATTGTGTACTAGGTGGGCAGCTAGTCAAGATACATTCCCCCTACCTACCAGCGTTTCTTCTCCTTTCCTTCACCATGTGTTTCTATCTAGTCCCCTCCTCGCCATCAGGACTCCCTTAATTGAAGCTACAACATGATAAGCTGATTCATTCATGATTTCGACTGACTGAGAAACACTGCCTGCCTGTCTGGTCCCGACTCATTCATTACTATGGGACAGCTGGAGATCGAATTTGAATATTGAAACAATGTTCCAAATGTCAGAGACCAACTAAGGCTTACACAAATCTCCGCTATTGAAAACGAAATGTTAGTCTAAAAGAAATATGAGATCATGTCTGGATGCTTTTTATAGTAGAGATCAAGTTTATAAATTGCCTGGCTGGGCTGATGAGACAGTGGATTGCGCAGTCAGATAGAACAGAGTAAATAGGCATTTTAACATCATAGATTTAGCCGGTGGTAATTTGTGGAATAGACACCGGCTGGAATATGGTTTTCACCAATCAGCATTCAGGATTAGAACCACCCATATAGTGCATAAGGTGCTGGAACAGAGAGAGACAATCTTTGTATACTGACCGATTAATCGGAATGGCTGATTAATTGGGGCCGATTTCGAGTGTTCATAAATCGGTAATCTGTATTATTGGACACCGATTTGCCAATTTTTTTTACACCTTTATTTAACTATGCAAGTCAGTTAAGAACACATTCTTATTTTCAATGACGGCCTAGGAACGGTGGGTTAACTGCCTTGCTCAGGGGCAGAACGACAGGTTTTTACCTTGTCAGCTCGGGGATTCGTTTTTGCAACCTTCCGGTTACTAGTCCAACGCTCTAACCACCTGCCTTACATTGCACTCCACGAGGAGCCTGTGTGGCAGGCTGACTACCTGTTACACGAGGGCAGCAAGAAGCCAAGGTAAGTTGCTAGCTAGCATTAAACTTATCTTAACATAATCACTAGTTAAACTAGTAATATCATCAACCATGTGTAGTTATCTAGCATGTCCTGCGTTGCATATAATCGATGCGGTGCCTGTTCATTTCTCATCGAATCACAGCCTACTTTGAGAAACAGGTGATGATTTAACAAGCGCATGAGAAAAAAAGCACTGTCGTTGCACCAATGTACCTAACCATAAACATCAATGCCTTTCTTTAAAATCAATACACAAGTATATATTTTATGAACCTGCATATTTAGCTAATATTGCCTGCTAACATGAATTTATTTTAACTAGGGAAATTGTCACTTCTCTTGCGTTTCGTGCAAGCAGTCAGGGTATATGCAGCAGTTTGGGCCGCCTGGCTCATTCTGAACTGTGTGAAGTCCATTTATTCCTAACAAAGGCAGTAATTAATTTGCCAGAATTGTACATAATTATGACATAACATTGAAGGTTGTGCAATGTAAGAGCAATATTTAGACTTAGGGATGCCACCTGTTAGATAAAATACGAAACGGTTCCGTATTTCACTGAAAGAATAAACGTTTTGTTTTCGAAATGATAGTTTCCGGATTCGACCATATTAATGACCACAGGCTTGTATTTCTGTGTGTTATTATGTTATAATTAAGTCTATGATTTGATATTTGATAGAGCAGTCTGACTGAGCGATGGTAGGCAGCAGGCTCGTAAGCATTCATTCAAACAGTACTTTCGTGCGTTTGCCAGCAGCTCTTCGCAATTCTTCAAGCATTGCGCTGTTTATGACTTCAAGCCTATCAACTCCCGAGATTAGGCTGGTGTAACCGATGTGAAATGGCTAGCTAGTTAGCGGGGTGTGTGCTAATAGCGTTTCAAACGTCACTTGCTCTGAGACTTGGAGTGGTTGTTCCCCTTGCTCTGCATGGGTAACGCTGCTTCGAAGGTGGCTGTTGTCGATGTGTTCCTGGTTCGAGCGAGAAGAGGGACGGAAGCTATACTGTTACACTGGCAATATTAAAGTGCCTATAAGAACATCCAATAGTCAAAGGTATATGAAATACAAATCGTATAGAGAGAAATAGTCCTATAATTCCTATAATAACTATAACCTAAAACTTCTTACCTGGGAATATTGAAGACTCATGTTAAAAGGAACCACCAGCTTTCATATGTTCTCATGTTCCGAGCAAGGAACTTAAACGTTAGCTTTTTTACATGGCACATATTGCACTTTTACTTTCTTCTCCAACACTTTGTTTTTGCATTATTTAAACCAAATTGAACATGTTTCATTATTTATTTGAGGCTAAATTGATATTATTTCTGTATTATATGAATTTAAAATAAGTGTTCATTCAGTATTGTTGTAATTGTCATTATTACAAATAAATAAACAAATAAAATAAAAAAATTGGCTGATTAATCGGTATAGGCTTTTTTTTGGTTCTCCAATAACCGGTATCGGTGTTGAAAAATCATAGTCGGTTGACCTCTAGTGTGGATCAGAAAACCAGTCAGTATCTGGTTCATATACCCACATTTTCAGCTTCCAGGAAGTGTTTACAGATCCTTTAGACATGGCGCCATCTATCATCATGCTGAAACATGAGGTGATTGAAGCAGATGAATGGTACAACAATGGGCCTCAAGATCTCGTTACAGTATCTCTGTGCATTCAAATTGCCATCGATAAAATGTAATTGTGTTAGTTGTCTGTACCTTATGACTGACTACCCATACCATAACCCCAACATGAGGCACTCACATCAGCAAGCCGCTCGCCCAGACAACGCCATACATGTGGTCTGTGGTTGCGAGGCCAGTTGGATGTACTGCCAAATTCTCTAAATGATGTTGGAGGTCGTTTATGGTAGAGTAATGAACATTCAATTATCTGGCATCAGCTCTGGTGGAAATCCTGCTGTCAGCATGCAAATTGCACGCTCCCTCAAAACTTGAGACATCTGTGGCATTGTGTTGTGTGACAATAATGCACATTTTAGAGTTGCCTGTTATTTGCCCAGAACAAGATGCACCTGTGTAATAATCATGCTATTTAATCAGAATCTTGATATTCCACACCTGTCAAGTGGATGGATTATCTTGGCAAAGGAGAAATACTCACTAACAGGGATGAAAACAAATTTGTGCACAAAATTTGACCGAAATAAGCTTGTTGTGTATGTATCTAAAATGTCTAGGATTTTTTAATTCAGCTCATAAAACATGCGACCAACACTTTACATGTTGTGCTTATATTTTTGTTCAATGTACATTGAGTAGGTCTACTCTACACAGAAATGCTCAATGCACATTCAACACTAAAACAATTAGTAGGCCCATCTCAAGTTCACACTTTAAATTTGAGATACAATTCCCCAAAAGACAAAAGTAACTAACGGGCAATCAGCAGTTGAAACCATAGCAAAGCCCCCGTTTCCGTAAAAAACTGAGGGATGGGGCTGGAGAAATGTAACCACTCAAATTTAAAGACAGCGCTATGGATGAAGGACTGACCATCCATGATATCAAAACTATAGTTTTAACCATGTTTGGAGGCTATAGTGTTTGCTTACAAACATTGGAGAAAAACATGGGTAAAGTTTTGCTTCTGATGGGTTACAACAGTTATACTTAGCTCGAGTCATTTAGAAGTGACATTCTTCAAGAATCAAATGGGTACATATCATTCATGTATAAATGCAAAATGTATACATGCAACAGCAGATTGCCCCTTTAAAAGTACGTTTAAATCCTGTGTGAATAACACCATGTATTTTTGCAAAAAGTGGTTGTTGCTAGTATTCCCAGCCTTATAGCAATCTTACCTGCAACATGGTCACAACATGACAAGGATTCAGTAGGTATATCACTGTCTTTTTGGCGAATTTGAATCCAACCTCAACTCCAAACGTCATACACAAAGCAACCAGCAACAGGTTCTTGCCCAAACTGTCCTCTTTTATGCTTGGACCATATTTCGCTATCTCTTTGAGTTCTTTAGAAATGTTGATTTTCCTCAGTGCGACGACAACTTCCACGATGGAAATCAGAACCATGACAAAACTCTCGCCGATACGTTGTTGGGGTGCAATAAAGGCGGCACATTCTGGGCCCCCGTTTCCTTCAAACTTTGGGTCCACGCCGCCATACAACCAGTCTAAAATACTGTAAATGTTATATCTAGACATATTCCTCTTCTCGTTTTGGAAAAGGTAAGAACAAGACGGAAATAAAAGATAGTACACTGACTTCTTGTCGAAACATGAACTGCAGTATTTCACCCTGGCAGTGATCTCTATAAAGAACGCAGAAATGTACACCACAGCTGCCACCGCCTCCTATTCTTGACAAGTAGACGTAGTACTAGTAGAAATTCAGCTAGCTAGACTGCGTGGACTGTAACTCGGAGGCCGCCAGTGTGAGACCAAATTGCAGTGTGGGAGTAGCTAGTTAACTATAGCTGCTTCTCAATCATATAGAAACCTGGTCATTCATAATGAAGCTATGGTTGTACCCCCGTGTACATACAAGTAACCACGTGATTAGCTACCGACATGTCGACCAAGTCACCTATTTGCAGTGGCATTTTAGACGTTTAGCTATTCATTAGTTGCAAGAAATTAAGTTAACTAGCTGGCAGCAGCATCCAAAGATATGGCTACGAGTAAGATAAATAGTAGCACATTCAACAGTCCAGTTGTAGTTCTTATGTTGCTATATCTCATCAAGAGAGGTCATCGTTGGTCCCCAGTTGCACTATTCAATCCAACCATTTATCACAAGTTAGCAGAATCGCGAAGATTTAACATCGTTCGATCAAGCACGAGACTGTGAAGGTAGCTTACTAACTAGTTACATTACAACTGATATTCGAGTCCACGTGCGTTGTAACATACGGTTCTTGCTGCCTACAACGGCGTTTTCTTTCAGATATGTTTGTATTAAAGAATATAGCATAGCTTTCTTCACCAAACCAGTTTAGCTCTATCCATCAAGTTCCTTCTAACCCATTTAAAATTTCGTCTCTACACACTAGGAAAATTACTTCCTAGGGGATAGTTGCGTTTAAACCCCGCCTTTTTCAGTTAACCCCTGACTACTAGACCCCCTTTGTATACAGATGTCTATACATTTACAATCTGCTGTATCTGATGTGTAAAAAAAAAAAAAACATAACATTCATTAACAATAACAAGTGTTCTATATTTATGGAACAGCTTGCCCTGTCACGTAAGAGCGGTAAACACCATTGGTTTTAAAATGTAGTTTGAGATGGAAACCAATCTATTAAGCTGTGCAAATAAAATGTATCATTATTATTTCAGTCAACAATAAGTGACATTTTAATGGACCTGTGCTGGGTGTATCCATAGGGTGTAGCTCTCGCAGTATCTCATTAATATAAGTGCAGGCTCGCCCTCTAGTGGTTTTTCATCACAGCTGAAGAAGTGACCCCAGGAAATTTGATAGTGGTACATATCAGCACATACAGAACAATTAGCCAGATATTTTACTGAATGTATACATGTGTAGCATCCGGTTGGCGTTTCCACTCACTACCAAAATTGTGATGAGAGGAAGCCCAGTGACCGGTAACAGAGTAGCGTTCCAAACGGAAATATGCAAATAAAGGCTAGAACGCGCCAATATGATCTCACTAGCTCGTGCTTGGCTCTGGCCGCCTCCTTGCTTGTTCTGCCCGCTATGATTTATTTGCTCCCATTGGAAACGACAGACTTCTGGTCTGTTTTGGGTTAACGTTAGTTATACAAATATTTGACATCAGTCTATGTTACATATTGATCTCGCCAGCTTGTAGTCCTAAAACCCGGAAACGAGTAACCTCTAGTTCGTTCACCCATCCCTATGGGAAAATAATAGGATTTTGGAATAAACTTCGAAAATAAGGTCTGAGGTTAACACAGGTTTAGGAGATCTTATACGTTTTGTTCTATGATACAGCAGCAGTCGGTTAACATGACCTTTATGAATTATGAAGCCTTTATGTGCTTTTTAAAATAAAAGTAATTTAAAAATAATCACCAAAGATGCAGTGCCTTGCGAAAGTATTCGGCCCCTTGAACTTTGTGACCTTTTGCCACATTTCAGGCTTCAAACATAAAGATATAAAACTGTATTTTTTTGTGAAGAATCAACAACAAGTGGGACACAATCATGAAGTGGAACGACATTTATTGGATATTTCAAACTTTTTTAACAAATCAAAAACTGAAAAATTGTGCGTGCAAAATTATTCAGCCCCCTTAAAAGTTAATACTTTGTAGCGCCACCTTTTGCTGCGATTACAGCTGTAAGTCGCTTGGGGTATGTCTCTATCAGTTTTGCACATCGAGAGACTGAATTTTTTTCCCATTCCTCCTTGCAAAACAGCTCGAGCTCAGTGAGGTTGGATGGAGAGCATTTGTGAACAGCAGTTTTCAGTTCTTTCCACAGATTCTCGATTGGATTCAGGTCTGGACTTTGACTTGGCCATTCTAACACCTGGATATGTTTATTTTTGAACCATTCCATTGTAGATGTTGCTTTATGTTTTGGATCATTGTCTTGTTGGAAGACAAATCTCCATCCCAGTCTCAGGTCTTTTGCAGACTACATCAGGTTTTCTTCCAGAATGGTCCTGTATTTGGCTCCATCCATCTTCCCATCAATTTTAACCATCTTCCCTGTCCCTGCTGAAGAAAAGCAGGCCCAAACCATGATGCTGCCACCACCATGTTTGACAGTGGGGATGGTGTGTTCAGCTGTGTTGCTTTTACGCCAAACATAACGTTTTGCATTGTTCCAAAAAGTTCAATTTTGGTTTCATTTGACCAGAGCACCTTCTTCCACATGTTTGGTGTGTCTCCCAGGTGGCTTGTGGCAAACTTTAAACAACACTTTTTATGGATATCTTTAAGAAATGGCTTTCTTGCCACTCTTCCATAAAGGCCAGATTTGTGCAATATACGACTGATTGTTGTCCTATGGACAGAGTCTCCCACCTCAGCTGTAGATCTCTGCAGTTCATCCAGAGTGATCATGGGCCTCTTGGCTGCATCTCTGATCAGTCTTCTCCTTGTATGAGCTGAAAGTTTAGAGGGACGGCCAGGTCTTGGTAGATTTGCAGTGGTCTGATACTCCTTCCATTTCAATATTATCGCTTGCACAGTGCTCCTTGGGATGTTTAAAGCTTGGGAAATCTTTTTGTATCCAAATCCGGCTTTAAACTTCTTCACAACAGTATCTCGGACCTGCCTGGTGTGTTCCTTGTTCTTCATGATGCTCTCTGCGCTTTTAACGGACCTCTGAGACTATCACAGTGCAGGTGCATTTATACGGAGACTTGATTACACACAGGTGGATTGTATTTATCATCATTAGTCATTTAGGTCAACATTGGATCATTCAGAGATCCTCACTGAACTTCTGGAGAGAGTTTGCTGCACTGAAAGTAAAGGGGCTGAATAATTTTGCACGCCCAATTTTTCAGTTTTTGATTTGTTAAAAAAGTTTGAAATATCCAATAAATGTCGTTCCACTTCATGATTGTGTCCCACTTGTTGTTGATTCTTCACAAAAAATACAGTTTTATATCTTTATGTTTGAAGCCTGAAATGTGGCAAAAGGTCGCAAAGTTCAAGGGGGCCGAATTCTTTCGCAAGGCACTGTATGTTAGCTGATAAAGAGTCTCATTGAATAAAACATACGGTCTCGTATGCCTGTGTTTACGACAGACCTTCCTTTGGGTGTTTATACAAAAACCCTACAAAAACGCCATTAATTTCTTCCATAGGCTTTGTTTGTCCAACGAACCGAGACGGAGTTCGTTCCTACAAAAATATAACGTTACTATTTCTCTCTATACCCCATGTCTGCCCTCCCCACCCAGAAGCTATGTGCTTTCCCACCTGCCCGTATAGAGAACCTACAGGAGATGGTTAATTCATACAATTGATTTGTAGGGCTCATGAAGCAATGGCAGTGTATTTTTCTGAGAAGAATATACATTTTTGCACAGAACCTGTGCTGACTGTAACAGTGGAGGCTCCTCAGAGGAGGACCATCCTCCTCAGTGAATTTCATAAAAATAAAAATGTTAAGACAAGTTATCATTTTTAGATATAACTAGATAGATATATAGATAGATAGATATAACTATACTAAATATAACCAAATAATTGACTATTAATAAATAAATAACACCATTTTGCAATGAAGGTCTACAGTAGTCTCAACAGCACTCTGTAGGGCAGCACCACGGTGTAGCCTCTGGGTACATTGACTTCAATACAAAACCTAGGAGGCTCATGGTTCTCATCCCCGTCCATAAACGTACACAGTAATTGCGACAAATTTAGGAGGACATCCTCCAACCTATCAGATCTCTTGCAGCATGAATTGACATGTTGTCCACCCAATCAAAAGATCAGAGAATAAATCCAGTACTGAAAGCATAAGCTACAGCTAGCTAGCACTGCAGTACATAACATGTGGTGAGTAGTTACCTCAAAAAGAGAGAAAGACAATAGTCTAACAGTTTTGAACAAATTAATTTCTTCCAAAATTATGGAAGAGCAGTTTCACTTACTTAGCTAGCAAATGCAGCTAGCTAGTTTAGTCTACTCAAACACTGCTCAAACAGGGGGGTGCTACGTTAGCTAGCTGGCTATGACTATCCAAACAACTCTTCCAAGTCAAGGTAAGCTTTTGGTTTTACTAATGTATTGCCACCGGGTCCTGCCGGTGTAAGTGCTGAACTGCTTACTGACTGTACGCTGTAATGTTACTGCATGATTGTAGCGGGTTTACCAACGCGTTAGTTCTATTAGCTATGTTGACTATGACATTTCTTTAGCTAATATGATAACAACAGTTTGGCTTGGAACAGCTGATGTGTTGTGCATTGAAGTTCACAAGCGAAGGGAAAAGGTGAGAGGGGGGGAGTGCATAGATGCGAGAAGGAATACAAAGTGGCTGCTATGAAAGTGAACTGTATTTACAGTGATCAGGGATGTATTCATTCTGCCGATTCTGTTGAAAAACTTTTCTTAAACATAAGCAAACGGAACAAAATGGGGATAAACATACCTGAATTTGTCCAATAAAAACTCTTGTTTGAAACTGTTGGACTAATGATTACACCCTATATAAGCTAGATGCAGGCAAGAGTGTGCAAGGCGGTATTGGATGTGTCACTGTCTGTTTATGTGTCACTGTCTGTCACCTCAACATTTTCTCTCGACCTGTGTGCACCTACGTTGTAAACTTTCATTCATAGGCTAGGTTGTAGCAACTTCATGATGGGTGTAGGGAAAATTTGAGTATTATGTATGTAGTAGCCTAAACCTATTGCTGTTACATTGAACTGGGTGAATGGAATATGAATGACAGTCATCCAATATGCTGTAATAGAAATAAGGCCATGCCCATTAACAAAAAAAAATTGTCCTGCCTCATCCTAAACGGCACTGACTGCTACTGGACTGTAAATTGCTAGGATTAGAGATTGCAATCAAGACGTAAAGGTAAATGTGCAACCCTTTCTTGACTTAAACTGCCTATGGTTTGGATTTGTTTTGTCTGATCTAATACTGTCTCCATAAACATCAAAGACAATGTACATACAGACAGAAAAAAGCCCCACCCACCCTCTGGGGGTGGGCGGTAGTGATGAGCAGTTACTTCCTGTACTTTGGGCTTCAAAACACTAAAACGTTTCCCCTCTATGGATGTTGGTGTCAGTATGATTCACCAAAATGTTTATGCAAATAAAAAACTTCTAATGGAGTGCACAGCGAAAATATTGACATTCAGATTTCCTGAAAAGATTATGAGATCACTCCAGCACTAAGAGCTGAACTGCGCCCACACCCACCCCACTCTGTTTTAATAGTTTTTATGTCAACTAATAGGTTTTTTTTATGGAGATAATCCATACTTGGGAATATCAAGCCATATCAAAGGCATAAACGCTGGTAATAAGTTAATGTTAAGATATCCTTTCCATCAATACTGTCTCTACATCAACCATCAGGGTCAGTTCTATGGCTCTCTGGCAAATGTGTTAGGAGCCTGTCATCATGTGGTCATGTTTCCATGTCTATATAAATGACATGGATTCTGCCTGTTCATGCCCTCTGTTCCTGTATGCGGACGATTCTGCCCTCTTGGTTTCACATAAGAATAAGGAGACAGTTGAAAAGACCCTAAGCAGCAAACTGACTAAAGTCAGTGAGTGGTTATCCGACAACAAACTGTCTCTGCATTTAGGCAAGACAGAATGTATCCTGTTTAGTTCCAAACACAAAGTAAGAAACTTTTCCAACTTCTAGGTCAAGTGTAGTGGTGAACGAAAAATGCTCTGTTACATACTTGGATGTGAACTGGACCAACACGACAGGTGAACTCATGGCTCTGAAGGACATTGGGAAGGTTAACTCCAGGACAAAGTTCCTGGCAAGGGTTGCCAAGTTCCTGGATACAGAGACTATGGAAACATCTGATACAGTGCCACTATGAATATGCTTGTATCTCATGGTTCAGTGGTATAACAAAAAATATGAAGTACACACTTCAAACGGCACAAATCAAACTAATGAGAATGATACTCAAGCTCTTCCCTAGGACGCACATTGGTCCTAACCATTTCAGGGAACTAAACTGGCTTCCAGTTGATCTCCGGGTGGTGCAGATCAAACTGTTGGGGGTTTTAAAGTTATACATGACCTTGCCCCCAGTTACCCGACTGGTTATTTTTATTTCATTAGAGACTCATAGCCATCACACCAGAGACAGTGTTGCCAATATCAGACCGCTCTGCTATAGGAGCATGGCTGGAAAAAGCTCTTTCCTTAACACTGGCGTTGTGGAATGCAATGGTGTACCAAACCATATAAAATCCATTCCTATGCTAGAAAGTTTTAAGATAAACCTTAAGAAATGGTTTATGGACAAAATGCTATAAAACTGCACAGGCTTAAAGGAATGTATAATTGTTAATCTATTTTATTCCTTTTATGGTTTCCTCCCTATTGATGAGATGTGTTTGAGATGTACTTGGTTTTCATGTTATAATCTTGTGTATATTTTGTTTTCATTTATTTTCATGAGGACCACAATGGAAATACATTTTAAAACTTTTTTGTGTCATCCTCAATGATTTTAATGGCATTGTACTGTATCCACGTGTGGTTGTTGTGTTATAAAATGGTCAAATAAATCACACAAAAAAATGTAATCACAGAACACAACACCTGTAATGTACTTAGTTTCAAGAATAAGCCATAACAAAGTTAATAATTCTCTGAAACTTTGAGAAATAGGTTTTAATGACAATGACCTTTTTTGTTTTGTGATCTTTCTGAAAGTCAAATTTTATTGACATTTTAATATGAAATGAATTCATTAAATAAAGTGGTCCTTTCTTTTTTCCCTAAGATCTTTTGCAAAGAAATGTGAGGTGACTAGGTGAAAAATCTGTTGATGTGCCCTTGAGCAAGGCATTTAACCCTAATTGCTCCTGTTAAGTCGCTCTGAATAAAAGCGTCTACTACATGACTAAAATGTACATGTCAAAATGTAATAAAGTAATTCACATAGCCTTCATCATATGACCAAATCCTCTTTTCATTTTTAACATGGCTCTGATACCGTAGTTGCAAGAGAGGTCAGAAAACAAAAGGAAAACTTTCGCTAGCATGATCCATTGTCTGTTGTATGCTGTTCATATAGAATAAAAAGACACAAGATCATTTTGAAAAAGCACTAAAATCAGAAGTCATAATACACAATCCGTAGAAGATATCAAATTAAATACTGTTCTCTTATCTTGACAGAAATATTAATCCTGCTAATGTTTGAAAGAAAATGTTGTTATTATACTATATGCGTAAGAGTGTGTCAACGAGCTGTAAGAATTGGCTGTAGGGACAGTACCTAAAAAGTGACTAATTCATAATTCCCATCCAGGTGCCGGGAGAGACCCAGGGGAAATTTGATTGAATGTGACAGCTGTCCCCTCCTCTGTCACACACACTTTTTAAGGCGACCCAAAGGAACCTGTCCTCCCTGACATCACAAACATAAGGCAACTAAATGTTTAAACTACTCTCTTCTGCAACCAAGGAAGTAACCTTTTTCATCTGATTCTTAGAATTCAGGGTCTAGTGAAGCAGGAAGGATGTGGAGCAATAAGCAGTGCTGCTGAGAGGCACCAAACGAGGGGTTCAGTGGAGACAGGTCCACACAAACCAGCAGGTAGGTCTATGAAAAAAAAAAGTTTAATTTTGAATGTTTTAATGGTGTGAGAATATTCATAATGTGATCCATTGACTTTTGACAAACTTTAGAATGAATTCAAGGCAGAGGTATATATTCAGCTTCTTGTACAGCCCAACAGACTATCACACTTTACAACAAAACCTTGAAAACAAACAATGAGCTATGGCTTATTCTCTTTGGATCTTTTGGTTATGGGTATTGGCCAGGATATTGGTATGGTACTGGTGGATGAAACCATATGGAGAGTAAGTTTTTGATTCCATATAGTTAGAATGAAATGTAGATACTTTTTTATAAAGGTGAAAAGATAACATTGTGATAACTTACATTCATTATGGAAATAGTGGTTGTGCTGTCAACTGTCAAATTTGGTCAATATAATGTTTACATTAACCAGCCAATAAACATAAACATCACTCATGAATGCTTATAATGAAGAGGACATTTCCCTCTTCGTCATACAAACACAGAGATATAGACAATTTCACTTTCACACAGTTATAGACACTTTCACTTTTACAGAGTGTTTTTTAAAAACAGTATGTAAAACACAACATGTGACATGGAGCTTAAAACCAACCCTGCTGAGTTGACTGAGATGCAGTTGTAATAAATAATCTGTTCTAGTGTATTTATGGGTGTCAAGAAGTGGTTGTTTGAAATCAATAAGGCAAACACTTGCATTTAAATTGGCAGGTCAACATGGGTGAAATATGTATATTGCTATCTATTTTTATTCAAGGGAATGGTTTGGTTTTCACAGTCCAAAGATTGAACATATTTAAAACACATACAAATATTACAGCAGGCAACAGATATATCAAAATTGCAAAGGATAATATACACAAAAAAGTCGAAATACTTGTTTCCATTGTGTTCATCTTCAAGTACTTGTTTCCATTGTGGTCATCTTCAAGTACTTGTTTACATTGTGTTCATCTTCAAGTACTTGTTTCCATTGTGGTCATCTTCAAGATGGATCTGGTCTCAACATGGGTCACTCACACCAAGATGTCCACTGCTCACCCAGTTCTCAGTGTAAGGTCTGTGTGATCAAAGTAGAGCTACATCTGATTACTGGGTCAGTAATGACGTTATAATCTGCATGTGCCCTAACGGAACACCTCATTGGGTATGTAGACCGTTATACCAACTGTATTCTTGTTTAATAAAATACACATTTGACTAAGTATAGCGTTGGTTCATTATTTATTGGAATATAAAATGTGACTTTTGTTCTACTTAGTCATCATCATGCCATACATGATCATCGAGGATAATATTAATAATAAAAGGTGTCTCGTATAAAAGTGAATAAAGCTGTCTCAATGTAGCCTGTAGCTGTATTTTTTAGTTGGCTGTTCAGTATTGTACAAGTGGTAGGCCTACACAATGTTTAAATATGTCTAATATAGGGCTCTGGGGGATTTTGGATATAATGAGGATGGTTGGATTTGTCATAAGTGCATCTCAATAATCTATAGAACCCTCCTCTTTTTGTATTTTTGCTCTCATCTGCACTTATTGATTTGACGCCTGAACGCAGTGTTTCCCAAACTCGCAATGGTGTAAATATACGTAGTTTTTTGGAATATCTATACTATCCATATTTTTTACAACTTTTCCTTTACTACATTCCTAAAGAAAATAATGTACTTTTTACTCCATGCATTTTCCCTGACACGAAAAAGAACTCGTTACATTTTGAATGCTTAGCAGGACAGGAAAATTGTCAAATTCACGTACTTATCGAGAAAACAACCCCGGTCATCGCTATTGCCTCTGATCTGGCGAACTCACTACACACAAATGCTTCCTTCCTTTAATGTCTGAGTGTTGGAGTGTGCCCTGGAAATCGACAAATAAATAAAAACAAGAACATTTTGCCGTCTAGTTTGCTTAATATAAGTAATTAGAAACGATTTATACTTTTACTTTTGATACTTAAGTATATTAGGAATTACATTTACTTTTGATACAATGGTATATTTAGAAACAAATACTTTTAGACTGACTCAAGTAATATTTTACTGGGTGACTTTTACTTGGGCCATTTTGTAACGGCAAGGATCGGAGGACCAATGCGCAACGTGGTAAATGTCCATAACGTTTATTATAAGATATAAACTGAACACTATGAAACATAAAACAATAAACGTGAACATGAACGAAAACCAGAAACAGTACCGTGTGGCAACAAACACTCACAAACACCCCCCCCCCCCCCCCCACTCCAGCCGCAAAACCTGAACCTATAGGGGAGGGTCTGGGTGGGCGTCTGTCCTCGGTGGCGGCTCTGGCGCGGGACGTGGTCCCCACTTCACCACAGTTTTTCTCCGCCTCATTGTCCGCCTCTGTGGCCTCTTACGAGCGGCGACCCTCGCCGCCAACCTCGGAATGGGGACCCTAGAAATGGGTCCCGAATGGACGGGAGACTCCGGCAGCTCCGGATTGAAGGGCGATTCTGGCATCGCCTGGCTGACTGACGGCTCTGGCGGCTCCTGGCTGGCTGACGGCTCTGGCGGCTCCTGGCTGGCTGACGGCTCTGGCGGCTCCTGGCTGTGACGGCTCTGGCGGCTCCTGGCTGTGACGGCTCTGACAGACGGGAGACTCTGGCGGCTCAGGACAGACGGGAGACTCTGGCGGCTCAGGACAGACGGGAGACTCTGGCGGCTCAGGACAGACGGGAGACTCTGGCGGCGCGGGAGACTCTGGCGGCTCAGGACAGACGGGAGACTCTGGCGGCTCAGGACAGACGGGAGACTCTGGCGGCGCTGGAGAGGAGGAAGGCTCTAGCAGCGCTGGACAGGTGGGAACACCTGTAGGCAGAAGAGAGACAGCCTGGTGCGGGGAGTTGCCACCGGAGGGCTGGTGCGTGGAGGTGGCACTGGGTGGACCGGACCGTGCAGACGCACTGGAGCTCTTGAGCACCGAGCCTGCCCAACCTTACCTGGTTGAATGCTCCCCGTAGCCAGGCCAGTGTGGCGAGGTGGAATAGCCCGCACTGGGCTGTGCTGGCGAACCGGGGACACCATGTGTAAGGCTGGTACGCCGGCCCGAGGAGACGCACTGGAGATCAGATGCGTAGAGCCGGCTTCATGGCACCTGGCTAGATGCCCACTCTAGCCCGGCCGATACGAGGAGCTGGAATGTACCGCACCTGGCTATGCACACGCACAGCCCCAGTGTGCTCCACCGCATAACACGGGTGCCTGCCCGGTCCCTCTCTCTCTCCGGTAAGCACGGTCTGATTGAGACACCTGCCTCTGATTGAGAACCATACTAGGCTGAACTCAAAACCCCAACATAGAAAAACACACATAGACTGCCAATCCTGACCCACCTGACTATGCCACTTTGTTTACATACTCACCTCATGTATATACTGTACTCAATACCATCTACTGTATCCTGCCTATGCTGCTCTGTACCATCACTCATTCATATATCCTTATGTACATATTCTTTATCCCCTTACACTGTGTATAAGACAGTAGTTTTGGAATTGTTAGTTAGATTACTTGTTGGTTATTACTGCATGGTCGGAACTAGAAGCACAAGCATTTCGCTACACTCGCATTAACATCTGCTAACCATGTGTATGTGACAAATAAAATTTGATTTGATTTGATTTGACCATACTAAATAAAGACAAAACAAAGGAAATAAAGGTCAGAACATGACACATTTTCTATTATCTTGACTTTTACTCAAGTATGACAATTGGGTACCTTTTCCAACAATGCAAACTCGGTTCTCTGGACCTCAAGTGGTGCACGTTTTGGTTTTTGTCCTAACACTACACAGCTGATTCAAAGTATGATTAGTTGATTATTTGAAATCAGCTGTGTAGAGCTGGGCAAAAAACAAAACATGCGCCACTCGAGGACTGAGTTTGCGAAACCCTACCTAAAAGGCACTGTACTTGTCCAGTTATTTCAGATCAGTACAGATTTGATTTAACCTTTATTTTAGAAGGGAGTCCCATTGAGACCAATGTCTATTTTGCAAGGGAGCCCTGCATGGTGTCTGCCAGGCCAGTGTGATGAAGGGACAGAGAAGAGAAGAGGAATCTACTTTAGATGATTGGATGCAACCTTCTCCTAAACTTAAGCAATGCCCTCTGCTCTTTCTGTCCTTTCTCACCATGCATACATTCAAAATAATGAAAAAAAGAATGTTTTTAAACATACCTATGAAATAGGCCTATTCAAAATCAAAGAGTAGTTTTCACCTGTCCAGTCCTTTGAATCCATAAACACCACAAGGGTAGTAGGACATAAGAGACACTAGAGATCAAAATTGTACTTTCTAGCTCCCGCCTATCCTTTCTTTGGACTGATGGCTGTATCTCATTATTTCAATACTTTTTTGAAATATACAACGAGGGTTGGTGACGTCAACCGCCTGAATTCAATGGTGATACTATGCTACAGCCTTATACCATGTATATGCATAGCCATATCGAGACAACTCAGATACAAAGTGTGTTTTCTCTAAGTTGCCGGGGTGTCACGTGTGCTACTTATATCAGTACACTCGTAACAACCAAATCATTACGAAACTCCTATTCGATCAAATAAACCTCACACAGCAAATAAGCCATTACATTTTTTGTTCACCAAATTCGACACTCATTGACCTCCATACAAAAACTCATCATGCTCCTGACGGCAGTGGAGTTCGGGGGCCGGGATCAATGTGGGCGGAGTCAAACGCGTTTAACCCGAACGTCAACAAATGCGATTCGTAATCGAACCTAACCTACATGGATAAAAATATAAACCATGGAAATAAGTGAAACTTTCATTATGCATAATGTACTTTGTAATATTAATCTTATACCATTGCAGTCGTAATTTATTATATGACAAATTACCGCTCCGATGTTAGCATAGCGTTCATTAGCACCCATTTGCACGTGAGCTCGCTAATTGCTCACAATGAGGGAATCGTATTTGGACAAATTTGCCTACTTGAGCAGTAAGCCTAGGTTTACATGTGTAGTTAAGTAATCGATTTGATCGTTCATTGTCTTTGTTTCTTCAATGTATGCCTTGTTGTGTTTGGCTGGCTCTAAATGTGTATCGTTGATGCCATTCCCTTACATGCTGACCAAACCGGACACGTCACGTGCGCGAGCGTCGCAAAATAAATGTAGAAATCCATGTTATTCAATTATTGCACCCACACTGCTCGCGCGCACCAACTAGCGTCTGCGACGCCAAGGGCTAAAATAGAAGTCGTTCTTATTTCTGACGCAGATCGCGCTGCAGGTCCGGCCTCTCCTATCTCCTCATTGGTTTATAGAAGCAGGTACCCACATGCCATCTCCTCATTGGTTATACCCACGTGGGTGATTGAAAGACATACTGTTTTGCCGGTAGTCGTGGTAATACAATGAAAGTTTAGATGCGATCACCATATAAATTAAAAGATGAAAAATTGTGGGGGGGCAAAATACAATTATGCACGATAGCGCACAATGGCGCACGCGCGCAGCCAGTTTGGGTTCCGTGTTAGTTACACAGCGTGCCTACACATAGTGTATATACAATAATGAAATCACCTGGTCCCAACATGCATGGCAAGTCAAGAACAGTCAATGTAACTTGTCCACAAGATGCTGGCTATTCAGTATATTATATTAGTCCTATTTTCTGTTATAACATATGTAAAGTTATTATTTATGTGCTTGCAGCATGCAAAGCACACTTGTTATTGCTCATACTTTTTCTTGTTTATTATTCTTGACACTTTTTGGAACCTATTTCCTACAGTTTTTACACTACATCAAATCACATTGTATTTGTCACATACACATGGTTCGCAGATGTTAATGTGAGTGTAGCGAAATGCTTGTGCTTCTAGTTCCGACAATGCAGTAATAACCAACGAGTAATCTAACCTAACAATTTCACAACAACTACCTTATACACACAAGTGTAAAGGGATGAAGAATATGTACATAAAAATATATGAATGAGTGATGGTACAGAACGGCATAGGCAAGATGCAGTGATGGTATAGAGTACAGTATATACATATGAGATGAGTAATGTAGGGTATGTAAACATTATATTAAGTAGCATTGTTTAAAGTGGCTAGTGATACATGTATTACATAAAGATGGCAAGATGCAGTAGATGGTATAGAGTACAGTATATACATATGAGATGAGTAATGTAGGGTATGTAAACATTATATTAAGTAGCATTGTTTAAAGTGGCTAGTGATAAAACAAATTACGTCAATTTTTCCATTAAAGTGGCTGGAGTTGAGTCAGTATGTTGGCAGCAGCCACTCAATGTTAGTGGTGGCTGTTTAACAGTCTGATGGCCTTGAGATAGAAGCTGTTTTTCAGTCTCTCGGTCGCTGCTTTGATGCACCTGTACTGTCCTCGCCTTCTGGATGATATCGGGGTGAACAGGCAGTGGCTCGGGTGGTTGTTGTCCTTGATGATCTTTATGGCCTTCCCGTGACATCAGGTGGTGTAGGTGTCCTGGAGTGCAGGTAGTTTGCCCCCGGTGATGCGTTGTGCAGACCTCACTACCCTCTGGAGAGCCTTACAGTTATGGGCGGAGCAGTTGCCGTACCAGGCGGTGATACTGCCCGACAGGATGCTCTCGATTGTGCATCTATAAAAGTTTGTGAGTGCTTATGGTGACAAGCTGAATTTCTTCAGCCTCCTGAGGTTGAAGAGGCGCTGCTGCGCCTTCTTCACCACGCTGTCTGTGTGGGTGGACCAATTCAGTTTGGCCGTGATGTGTACGCCGAGGAACTTAAAACTTACTACCCTCTCCACTACTGTCCCGTCGATGTGGATAGGGGGGTGCTCCCTCTGCTGTTTCCTGAAGTCCACGATCATCTCCTTTGTTTTGTTGACGTTGAGTGTGAGGTTATTTTCCTGACACCACACTCCGAGGGCCCTCACCTCCTCCCTGTAGGCCGTCTCGTCGTTGTTGGTAATCAAGCCTACCACTGTAGTGTCGTCTGAAAACTTGATGATTGAGTTGGAGGCGTGCATGGCCACGCAGTCGAGGGTGAACAGGGAGTACAGGAGAGGGCTCAGAACGCACCCTTGTGGGGACCCAGTGTTGAGGATCAGCGGGGTGGAGATGTTGTTACCTACCCTCACCACCTGGGGACGGCCCGTCAGGAAGTCCAGTACCCAGTTGCACAGTGCGGGGTCGAGACCCAGGGTCTCGAGCTTGATGACAAGCTTGGAGGGCACTATGGTGTTAAATGCCGAGCTGTAGTCGATGAACAGCATTCTCACATAGGTATTCCTCTTGTCCAGATAGGTTAGGGCAGTGTGGTTGCGATTGCGTCGTATGTGAACCTATTGGGGCCGTTAGCAAATTGGAGTGTGTCTAGGGTGTCAGGTAGGGTGGAGGTGATATGGTCCTCGACTAGTACTTCATGATGACGGAAGTGAGTGCTACGGGGCGGTAGTCATTTAGCTCAGTTACCTTAGCTTTCTTGGGAACAGGAACAATGGTGTCCCTCTAGAAGCATGTGGGATCAGCAGACTGGGATAAGGATTGATTGAATATGTCCGTAAACACACCAGCCAGCTGGTCTGCGCATGCTCTGAGGACGCGGCTGGAGATGCCGTCTGGGCCTGCAGCCCTGCGAGGGTTAACACGTTTAAATGTTTTACTCATGTAGGCTGCAGTGAAGGAGAGTCCGCAGGTTTTGGTAGCGGGGCCGTGACCAGTGGCACTGTATTGTCTTCAAAGCGAGCAAAGAAGTTGTTTAGTCTGCCTTGGAGCAAGACATCCTGGTCTGCGACGGGGCTGGTTTTCTTTTTGTAATCCGTGATTGACTGTAGACCCTGCCACATACCTCTTGTGTCTGAGCCGTTGAATTGCGACTCTACTTTGTCTCTATACTGACGCTTAGCTTGTTTGATTGCCTTGCGGAGGGAATAGCTACACTGTTTGTATTCGGTCATGTTTCAGGTCACCTTGCAGAGCTGGATGCTGATGTGACATGCTGTGACTTCTTGGGGGACACACACACACACACACACATCTTCTACTTCCTGAAATATATTCCTGGGGGGGGGGGGGGGGGGTATTATTATTTACTATTATCATTATTGTTGTTATCATAACTATCAAACTTAACAATATACTCTTTCTTACGTTACAGTACGCTCTGTACATTGCAATGGAAGCACAGTGTGATTTCATGAAGTACAGTGCCTTGCGAAAGTATTCGGCCCCCTTGAACTTTGCGACCTTGTGCCACATTTCAGGCTTCAAACATAAAGATATAAAACTGTATTTTTTTGTGAAGAATCAACAACAAGTGGGACACAATCATGAAGTGGAACGACATTTATTGGATATTTCAAACTTTTTTAACAAATCAAAAACTGAAAAATTGGGCGTGCAAAATTATTCAGCCCCTTTACTTTCAGTGCAGCAAACTCTCTCCAGAAGTTCAGTGAGGATCTCTGAATGATCCAATGTTGACCTAAATGACTAATGATGATAAATACAATCCACCTGTGTGTAATCAAGTCTCCGTATAAATGCACCTGCACTGTGATAGTCTCAGAGGTCCGTTAAAAGCGCAGAGAGCATCATGAAGAACAAGGAACACACCAGGCAGGTCCGAGATACTGTTGTGAAGAAGTTTAAAGCCGGATTTGGATACAAAAAGATTTCCCAAGCTTTAAACATCCCAAGGAGCACTGTGCAAGCGATAATATTGAAATGGAAGGAGTATCAGACCACTGCAAATCTACCAAGACCTGGCCGTCCCTCTAAACTTTCAGCTCATACAAGGAGAAGACTGATCAGAGATGCAGCCAAGAGGCCCATGATCACTCTGGATGAACTGCAGAGATCTACAGCTGAGGTGGGAGACTCTGTCCATAGGACAACAATCAAACAAACAAAGTATATTGCACAAATCTGGCCTTTATGGAAGAGTGGCAAGAAGAAAGCCATTTCTTAAAGATATCCATAAAAAGTGTTGTTTAAAGTTTGCCACAAGCCACCTGGGAGACACACCAAACATGTGGAAGAAGGTGCTCTGGTCAGATATAACCAAAATTGAACTTTTTGGCAACAATGCAAAACGTTATGTTTGGCGTGAAAGCAACACAGCTCATCCCTCTGAACACACCATCCCCACTGTCAAACATGGTGGTGGCAGCATCATGGTTTGGGCCTGCTTTTCTTCAGCAGGGACAGGGAAGATGATTAAAATTGATGGGAAGATGGATGGAGCCAAATACAGGACCATTCTGGAAGAAAACCTGATGGAGTCTGCAAAAGACCTGAGACTGGGACGGAGATTTGTCTTCCAACAAGACAATGATCCAAAACATAAAGCAAAATCTACAATGGAATGGTTCAAAAATAAACATATCCAGGTGTTAGAATGGCCAAGTCAAAGTCCAGACCTGAATCCAATCGAGAATCTGTGGAAAGAACTGAAAACTGCTGTTCACAAATGCTCTCCATCCAACCTCACTGAGCTTGAGCTGTTTTGCAAGGAGGAATGGGAAAAAATTTCAGTCTCTCGATGTGCAAAACTGATAGAGACATACCCCAAGCGACTTACAGCTGTAATCGCAGCAAAAGGTGGCGCTACAAAGTATTAACTTAAGGGGGCTGAATAATTTTGCACGCCCAATTTTTCAGTTTTTGATTTGTTAAAAAAGTTTGAAATATCCAATAAATGTCGTTCCACTTCATGATTGTGTCCCACTTGTTGTTGATTCTTCACAAAAAAAAATACAGTTTTATATCTTTAGGTTTGAAGCCTGAAATGTCGCAAAGTTCAAGGGGGCCGAATACTTTCGCAAGGCACTGTATGTATAAATTATGAAATTCTCATCACTAGTGGATATGCTTTTTGGGATCCCCATCCGATTGTGTGATTTTCTTTTTAAAAGGAAAACATGCATCAAATTAGGCGATGCTGGTGCCTAGTTCTCCTGCAGAACTTTCCCATGCCGTAAGTCTTGGACATTATAAAAACCTTTAATTTGCATTCTTAAAATCGCTTGTTTCACTGTAGCCAGACTAACCTTAATATATTTTCATATTGAAAGTATGTCATTCACTCACTAAGGTCTGAAGAAGAGAGGTAGAAAGATCGAAAGAGGCGGCGAAAACAGCTCTTCAGGATCAGGTACTGTGTAGGCTATTAGCTAAAGTAAGGCGCATTTTTGTACACACATCCCTAGAGGTTCCCTTACATTACTTAATGACAACAATCTGTTTTCTTTCTAGACGATACTGAAAACAAAATGCACGGCGAGCTGTGAACTGGGTATATAGTCTGTGTGTAATGCTGAAGGCTTGATGCATGGAAAGATATAATAGTTGTGATGACTTGTTGAGTAGTTATATATATCACTGAAAACCCCTTTAGTAATAGAGGATTTTGTTTGCCTTTTTCTTCAAGGAAGCAGATGTTCTTCTAAGGGACACCCTAGAGGCAGCAAGGTGGTGTGAACTGCAAACATTTAAAGGCACTGTTTCCCTCCATAGTGCAATTGGGATGGACGGGGAAGACCGCATTACAACCCTTAAAGTACAGATGGCCTGGATGAAGAGGAAATTATTCTCCTCAAGGAACCATTCATGTTCCAGTTACAGAGAGATGATGAGATGTTCTATGTGGAGGCAGTTGATGTTCTATGTGGAGGCAGTTGATGTTCTATGTGGAGGCAGTTGACAACAAGAAAAATACTGTCTTTGCCTCTTTTGAGGAGCAGGAGTGAAGCCATTTTTGAGGAGTTGTCAAACCTTGTTTTTGTCTGCTTTGTTAATTGTGTTTATGTTGTTTAGTAAAGATGACTTAGAAGTCACCCGAGTCTCTGATCTCTTTACTGGAGCTGGTATAACTTAATGTACAAAGCACATTCAGCTTGTCAGTATGTCTATATGGTATAGTCTGTCTCCATTCTCATGAAGAAAGTAAATAGCATTATAAATCAGGATAGGTAGTAACTGCACTGATATGCTCAATTAAATAATATATTAAAGTTATAACATTTATCAACACAATTCTAACAGTACATGACATGCATAAAAATACATTGTTGTTCACTGCAACACTGTCAGTTGCTTGTCTCAAATATAGCATGAAGCAAAAAGTGTTACAACACATCTGCTGGTACTTTAAGGAAGTCTCAAAAGTTTTGCTCGCCTGAGGTGGAGTATCTTATGATAAGCAGCAGACCTCTCTATTTACCCAGAGAGTTTTCATTTTTTTAAATGCAATTTTACTGAATTTCTATCAACATGTTAAATGTGCAACCACAGGTAAAATTCTAGACCACCTCTACTCCACACACAAAGCTCTGCCATGGCCGCCATTTGGGAAATCTGACCATAATTCTATCCCCCTGATTCCTGCTTACAAGCAAAAATTAAAGCAGGAAGCACCAGTGACTCGGTCTATAAAAAAAGTGGTCAGATGAAGCAGATGCTGAACTACAGGACTGTTTTGCTAGCACAGCCTGGAATATGTTCCGGGATTCTTCCGATGGCATTGAGGAGTAGTACTTCACATCAGTCACTGGCTTTATTAATAACTGCATCGAGGACATCGTCCCCACAGTGACTGTACGTACATACCACAACCAGAAGTTATGGATTACAGGCAACATTCGCACTGAGATAAAGGGTAGAGCTGACACTTTCAAGGAGCGTGACTCTAACCAGGAAGCTTATAAGAAGTCCAGACGGATTACCAGGATGTGTACTCCGAACTCGCAAGTGTCTTCACTGACATTTTCAACCTCTCCCTGTCTGAGGCAGTAATACCAACATGTTTCAAGCCGACCACCGTAGTCCCTGTGCCCAAGAACACTAAGGTAACCTGCGTAAAGTACTACCGACCCGTAGCACTCACGTCTGTAGCCATGAAATACTTTGAAAGGATGGTCATGGCTCACATCAACACCATTATCCCAGAAACCATAGACCCACTCCAATTTGCATACCTCACCAACAGATCCACAGATGATGCAATCTCTATTGCACTCCACACTGCCCTTTCCCACCTGGACAAAAGGAACATCTATGTGAGAATGCTAGTCATTGACTACAGCTCAGCGTTCAACACCATAGTGCCCTCAAAACTCATCACTAAGCTAAGGACCCTGGAACTAAATGGCTCCCTCTGCAACTGTATCCTAGACTTCCTGACGGCCCGTACCACAGGTGGTAAGGGTAGGTAACAACACATCCGCCACAAATCCTTAACACGGGGGCCCCTCAAGGGTGTGTGCTCAGTCCCCTCCCGTACTCCCTGTTCACTCATGACTGCACGGCCAGGCACAACTCCAACATCATCATTAAGTTTGCTGATGACACAAGAGTGGTAGGCCTGATCACTGACAATGATGAGACATCCTATAGGGAGGAGGTCAGGGACCTGACCTTGTGGTGCAAGGACAACAACCTCTCCCTCAACGTGATCAAGACAAAGGAGATGATTGTGGACTACAGGAAAAAGAGGACCGAGCATACCCCCATTCGCATCGACGGGGCTGTAGAGGAGCAGGTTGAGAGACTAACATGGTCCAAGCACACCAAGACAGTCGTGAAGAGGGCACAACAAAACATATTCCCCCTCAGGAGACTGAAAAGATTTGGCATGGGTCCTAAGATTCTCAAAAGATTTTACAGCTGCACCATCGAGAGCATCCTGATGGGTTGCATCACAGCCTGGTATGGCAGCTGCTCGGCCTCCCACCGCAAGGCACTACAGAGTGTAGTGTGTACGGCCCAGTACATCACTGGGGCCAAGCTTCCTGCCATCCAGGACCTCTATACCAGGCAGTGTCAGAGAAAGGCCCTAAAAATCGTAAAAGACTCTAGCCACCCTAGTCATAGACTGTGCTCTCTGCTACCACACGGCAAGCGGTACTGGAGCACCAAGTCTAGGTCCAAGAGGCTTCTAAACAGCGTTAACCCCCAAGCCATAAGACTCCTCAACAGCTAATCAAATGGCTACCCAGACTATTTGCAGCCCCCCTCTCCCCATGCTGCTACTACTCTCTGTTATTATCTATGCATAACCACTTTAACAACCCTACCTGCATGTACATAATTATCTCAAATACCTCGACACCGGTGCCCCCGCACATTGACCCATTGACTCTGTACCGGTACCCCCTGTAATATAGCCCCACTATTGTTATTCACTGCTGGTCTTTAATTATTTGTTTTTCTTATCTTACTGTTTTCTTAATTTTATTTATTTTGGTATTTTCTTAAAACTGCATAGTTGGTGAAGGGCTTGTAAGCATTTCACATTTCACCTGTTGCATTCGGCGCATGTGACAAATAACATTTGATTTGATATAATATTTCTTACGATCTTCAAAAATGAAATACGCTTTTATTCAACGTGTGCCTTGCACAAACGTGTGTGTTTGTATTCAGTGTGACTGTCAAACCTCAGATGGGCCAAAAAAAAGGTGGGCGGGGTCAAACGTGGGCCGAATCGCACACTGCAGTCAGCCGTACATGGAGAATGTCTCTCTTCTTCTACTAGGCCAGTTTTCTGCTCCGTCACGTGATATTCCGGATGGGCTCTCGATTCAAATCCGGGTTGAAACGAAGTGACTTGAGAAAAAATGGCCGAGAAGAAGAAAGGTGAGAAACAAGCTAGCAACAAATATTTGAAATATAATACATAGTTTAAATATATTGATCTAGGTAACTATCCACAAAGTCTTTAATCTGACTGAAAATATAAAATACTGGCACCCAAACTGCATGCGTTTGCCTTTCTTTACGTTAATGCACTTGAACGCTGCCCTTCAGAAAGTTAACTAGCATGTGCAAAATGTTATGCTAGCTAAAAATCGCAGTTAGTTAACGTTAGCTAGATAGATAGAAAGAACTCGGTGTGAAATGCACATCAGCGTGCCTCCGTTTGCAAGTCACCACGCCTGCTATTCAGCTAGCAGCTGTAACGGTAGTTGGCTAACGTAACTTCCAGTGCCCCTGGGTGTGTTGGTCGGTAGTTAGGTTAACCAGCTACTGAATCACTAACATTAGCTAACACAACATTTACTACTAACTAAGACACACACATTGGGTCCATTCAATAACTTTGTAATATAATATTTGGCATTAAGCCTTCCTTAACTGATATGGCATACATGACTGGTATGTCTTATTGTGCCGTTACTGAAGTCTCTTATAGGGGATAGGCCATTTTATGGGACCCCGCCTACTTTCTTGTCCAATCTTGTAGTATTACTAACCACTTATTTTTGTTATTCGATGAGGTTTAATGGCGGTTGGCATCAAATGTTGCATTACTGCTACCTAAGAGACTGGAGTATAACTCCCTTATAGAAAATAAATCAACAACCCCTTCTCCACTATTTAAATCTATCTAGTCCTTCCTCAGGCCAACAGTCTGAAAGGACGGGACACCACCACACCCTGTAACTCTTCTGACGTCAAGTCTCACACACCGAAATACCTCTGCAGCTGCCACCACAACCTCAAGTTTCCAGCAACTTCCATTCCATCCCTGTTAGTACATAAACGCTAAAAATCCAATCTTACGGAAGCATAAGTTGGCCTACTGGTACAGATCTACTACTCACACCACTCCTCTCAGGATCCCTTTTTTTTTTAAATATATTTTTTTTAACCCCCTTTTTTCTCCCCAATTTCGTGGTATCCAATTGTTGTAGTTTTGTCTCATCGCTACAACTCCCGTACGGGTTCGGGAGAGACGAAGGTTGAAAGGCATGCGTCCTCCGATACACAACCCAACCAGCCGCACTGCCTACCAACCAAGGTAACCCGGACGACGCTAGGCCAATTGTGCGTCGTCCCACGGACCTCCCGGTTGCGGCCGGTTACGACAGAGCCTGGGCGCGAACCCAGGGACTCTGATGGCACAGCTGGCGCTGCAGTACAGCGCCCTTAACCACTGCGCCACCCTTGACCCATCTTCATCTACTTTCTTCACTGCCTCAGCATATGACAACTTCTGCAATACTCTAACCCTGGAAACCTCAACCAGCCTCTCTCACTGGACATTTGTTTTTTCTTTATTTTTACTATTTTCTACATTGTAGAATAATAGTGAAGACATCAAAACTATGAAATAACACATATGGAATCATGTAGTAACCTGGACTGCAGAGTAATAGAAAAGCAGCCAAAAAGTGCTTAGCATATGTGGGAACTCCTTCAAGACAGTTGGAAAAGCATTCCAGGTGAGGCTAGTTGAGAGAAGGCCAAGAGTGTGCAAAGCCGTCATCAAGACAAAGGGTGGCTATTTGAAGAATCTCAATTATAAAATATATTTGGATTTTAACACTTTTGGTTATTACATGATTCCAAATGTGTTATTTCATAGTATTGATGTCTTCACTATTATTCTACAATGTAGAAAATAGTAAAAAGAAAGAAAAACCCTGGAATGAGTAGGTGTTCTAAAACCTTTGACCGGGAGTATATATATCCTAACATCACTTTAGTATATATATCCTAACATCCACCGGTCCAATGTCCATTGCTCGTGTTTCTGGGCCCAAGCTAGTCTCTTCTTCTTATTGATGTCCTTTGGTAGTTTCTTTACAGCAATTCAACCTAATGAACTTATCCTCTGCAGCAGAGGTAACTCTGGGTCTTCCTTTCCTCTGGCGGTCCTCATGAGAACCAGTTTCATCCTATCACTTGATGGTTTTTGCCACTGCAGTTGAATAAACTTTCAAAGTTCTTGCTTATTTGAGCTGTTCTTGCCACAATACTGACTTGGTGTTTTACCAAATAGGCTATCTTCTATATACCACTCCTACCTTGTCACAACACAACTGATTGGCTCAAACACATTAAGAGGGAAAGAAATTCCACAAATTAACTTTTAAGAAGGCACACCTGTTAATTGAAGTGCATTCCAGGTGACATGAAGCTGGCTGAGAGAATGCCAAGTGTGTGCAAAGCTGGGAAAGGGTGGCTACTTTGAAGAATCTCAAATATAAAATACATTTTGATTTGTTCAACACTTTTTTGGTTACTACATGATTCCATATGTGTTATTTCATAGTTTTGATGTCTTTAATATTATTCTACAATGTAGAACGTAAAAATAAAATCCCTGGAATGAGTCGTTGTGTCCAAACTTTTGACTGGTACTGTGTGTATTTTGTATTTTACCTGCTTTTTCCTCCACAATTTTGTGATACCCAATTGCGATCCAATTACGATCTTGTCTCATTGCTTCTACTCCCCAACGGGCTCGGGGGTGGTGCAGGTCGAGTCATGCGTCCTCCAAATCATGACCTGCTTCTTAACACCCGCCTGCTTAACCCGGAAGCTAGCTGCACCAACGTGTCGGAGGAAACACTGTTCAACTAACGACCAAAGTCATCCTGCAGCTGTCTGGCCCGCCACAAGGAGTCACTAGAGCGCTATGAGTCAAGTAAAGCCCCCGGCCAAACCCTTCCCTAACCCGGATGATGCTGAGCCAATTGTGCTCCGCTCTATGAGACTCCCCGTCACGGCCTGTTGTGACAGCCTGGGATCAATCCCAGGTCTGTAGTGATGCCTCAAGCACTGCTCTGCAGTGGCCTTTTTTTAAGTTGTGCACTGGGCCTTTACTAGTCCTGTATTAGCAGACCGGTATCACTGTCTGTAGCGCAGGCAATTTTTTTACAATTATATTTGTTAAATGACAGCCAAGCATCGATGATCCTTTGGTCTTTACATGCCTCCGAAGGCGCCGCAATTACGTCACATCCTCCATACGGAGCCTCCGACCACATTTTCAGATCAAGCATAAATGGGCTTTTAGGGTAGGGATGTCACAAGGATCCTGGATAGCACTGACCTTAAAACAAACAGGGCCAATTCCATAAAATGACACAAGTGTTTCACTATCAATGGTATTAATCAAAAAGGATTGTGTCTGCCAGGTCAGTGTGTTTGATCTTGAGACAGACCAAATCTCTCGACTGATCACAAGTTTGTCTGACTGAAAGTGAAATTGATGGCCATCTGGTCTCTCTAGGCTGGTCTATTTTAGGCCTCTATTTTCAAGTGTCCAGAAGCCTGGATTTGTAAAGGTCAATGTAGTCTACTTTCTGGCATCAGACACAGCATAAGATGCACACTGTATTTCAGTGTCCTGCAAGGTCATGTGAGCCAAGGACGATCAAGCGTATGACTTTGAAATCAATGTAATAATTGGCTATATCAAATTACAACTAGATACAGTTACATGGTGGTGGGTCTGACTCTTTTTTTTGTGTGTGATTTGTTCTTCTAGATAAGAGTGAGGAGGTGGTAGAGTATCTTCTAGATAAGAGTGAAGAGGTGGTAGACTATGCCAAGAAACAGAGATGGTGGAACAAAGTTTTTGGCAAGAACTCTGGGCCAGTAGCAGAGAAGTATGATGTTGCCACCCAGCTTGCCATTGGTGGAGTGTCTGGCTGGTGAGTCAATCAGTCCTGATTGTGTAATATGAATAAATAATAAATGGATAAGCCGTGTGAATTTGCTGTGGTGTTCTACAATTTGAACCATTTATGAATTGGCAGGTCTCTGTTTAATAGCTGTTTTTCCTCTTAGGTGTGCTGGGTATTTGTTCCAGAAAGTTGGAAAGCTGGCGGCTTCAGCAGTGGGTGGAGGCTTCTTTTTGCTTCAGGTAAGGTGTGACTTCTTATGCTCTGCATTAATTTATTTTGTGTTTGAAAATCCATAGTTCTAAACAACACTGACTTATTTACCTACATTTAACACATATTTGACACTCATGTTTCACATTAGGACACATGGAAGTGTGTTATGGCTCAACCCCAGTCACATTGCCATTATTGGTGTGTGATTAATTTCCTTCTAGATTGCCAACCACACAGGGTACATCAAAGTGGACTGGAAGAGAGTGGAGCGTGATGTAAACAAGGCCAAGAAGCAGCTGAAGTTGAATACAGAAAAGCCCAGTAAGGAAGTCAGGACAAAAGTGGATGAGGTAAGGGGTCATCATGGTCTACTATAAAATGGTGGATGTTTCCTATCTGATTCATGTCTTATGATCTCTTTGGTGTTGTGATTTTAGCATTTCAAATATACTCATGACTAATGGTATGATGTTGAAGCTATCCACACCTTTTCACTCCAGAGTATAAAAGAGAACAAAGTCAAATATATGGAAGCCCGTTCCTGCCACCCAAAAAATAACATCTGACTTGAGTTGTGAGATAGTAAGTCATTATAAGTAGGATTGTCATGATACCAGTGTCGTGATACTACGACACCAGATTTTCCATTGCACAAAGAAAACAACAGGAATTAGACTAACTCTATGGTCCTACTTTATTTTAAAATGTCGGTGCTATAGTTTGCAAAATAAACATGTGACTCTTGGTGACAACATAATGCTGTTTGTTTCTAACATTTTGACTTTTTTCTTCGAGAAATTTAATGTTTTGTTTCCTTGCCACGATACTTCGTATCGCAATACTTGTATCGTGGCACGCAAACAAAACATGAAACATTTTTAATTTCTCGAGGAAAAAAGTAATAACCCTAATTACGAGATAGTAAGTCATCAACTCACATCAACAACTCTCCAATTCATTAATATCAAAGCTTGCACGTTGACTATACGACATAGATATGGTTATCCTTTAAATTTATTACATGCTTTGGTTTTTTCATTTATGTTTTGAGGTTGTACTTTCACACGTATAGCTTTTTAGCACGTAGGGCACACCGATTTGTCACCTTGTCAGTCAGTATGTGTTACACCTGTGCTGGTTGCCATCTCGTTAGTGGGAAGGTGTTTCACCTGTGTTGGCCCAGGTGCTATTTAGGGGTGGCTGGGCCAGTGTTCCAGTGGAGCTTGAGAGATGTTGGGGAGAGCTACACTTCACATCAGCTGAGGTGGAGTTCAACTTATTTAAGTTTTAAAGAAGCCTGAGTTTTGGTGTTCCCCGAAACGAATTACATTTTGTCTTGTCATGCAAAAGACTGCCAGTATCAAGGTAAAGTTTATCCTTCACGCATACAGTCCCTGATGCACGCCTTTGGAACCGCTACATTTAGAAAAGTCTAATAAATCAATTTAATATACACCACAGTAAATCTGTTTATTTTAGTCAGGTCTAAAACATTTATGATATTGTAATGAAACAGCAGGGAGCAGGTCTCGAACCCTCGACCCCGAGGTCCGGCGCGTTATCGACTGTGCCGCAAAAGCATGCTCATGCGGCAGGGTCGATTTCCACGCTAATAAACCCAGGGTCGTTAACACTAATCCCTCCTTTCAAAGAGCGTATCCTCGCGCTAGCTTGTGACTCTACGTCTTACAGGAACGCGCTCACCGGCCAAGCACACGCACTGTTGTGGATGCAAGGTCCGATCACTTCTGACACCAATGTAATGAAACGGCAGGGAGCAGGTCTCGAACCCTCGACCTTCGAGCCCGAGGTCCGGCGTGCTATCGACTGTGCCGCGAAAGCATGCTCATGCGGCAGGTTCGATTTCCGCGCTTATAAACCCAGGGTCGTTACACTATGAAGAAAATGTAATTCAGAAGAGCAGAATTTGAGTTGGCCTACTGTAGGCCCATGTTATCTGGCTATGCTCCATGCTGTAGGCTTGTTAATTTGACTGACAAGATAAGCTTAAGTCCTGTGCCATTTTATCAGATTTTATAGTAAATTGAATTTGAGGATATTTTTCTCATTACAGAGCGAGTGCTCATGGTGTGGCTATGTTGAGCGTAAAAATTGTAATTTGAAACGGGTCCTATATGCAAGATTTAGCAACTTTAGTAATGATACATACCTTATGCTGCACAGCTGTCCTCTCATCAAGTGATCATATTTTCACCCATCAGACTATTCTCAATTTAATCTTGTCATTACTAATATGTCAAATTAGTTTAGATTTAGAATGGTCCATTATCAAATGGGCAGGGGGAAAGTGACATGTCATCTCTGTATGCACACAAATTGCAAATGAAGGCTGTGCGCTTTCCTTTGGGTCTGCTTTGTAGGCTACTTCGGTTTTACAGTGGCGCATATGAGCAGTTGAGGAGTAAATATAAGAACACTAGTTTCACTCCATGCATAAACCAACCACTGTTTGAGGAGCATGCTCTAGCTGCTGGACAGGTGATATTCCGCCCCAAACTCTGTATGCCATGAGCTCTCCAACCCTGTTCCTGCAGCTACCCAGTGCTTAATTAGGGCAAGTGAAATCTGTTCGGGAACATCAATAGTGACATGTTTACACAAGGAAACATATTTCACTACACTGTTGACAGCCCTTCTGCGCACTCAAGAAAGGAATAAAGGATAGCAGATGGAAATGCATGTTGGTGAGATATTCTGTATAGCTGAAGGTAATGTGTCAATCAATTAATTCTTAAAATAAATTTAAAAAATCCCTATTTAGTAGGCTATCAAAATCAAATTCACTAATTCTGGGCTAACTAAGTCGCACTGCAAAATCAATTAATCAAGTGCATCGCTTAGGCCTATACGTTCTCTCCCAGACTCATGGATAGACATTTTGGAGCGTCGCATAAAGTCCATCCAATATGCATAATAATAGAGTCCACACCCAAAGGTGACTACTCAAATCTGTTTAATTTTGGAGTATAAGCTAGACCAATTATGTACTAAAGACATCTTAAATCAGTTTTGTTTTGCTGCCATGCGTAATATGTGGTAGGCTATGTGTTATATAATGGCACACTCATAACTTTAACGTTTTGTCATTTCGGGCTTGGGCTCAAAAGGAACGGGCTTCCATACTAAGACCAATGCTTATCAATACTCTGCTAAACTTAACCATGCATTGGTGTTTTTTTTTAACCAGGTGCAGACATTTGTGAAGAAGAATATTGTCCTCACAGGAGGTTTTGCTGGGGGATTTCTGCTGGGCTTGGCCTCCTAAATCTACAAATGAATCTCTTTATTTAATATTGTGTCAAATACAAGGCTGAAAAAAAGCTTAAACCTAACCAGCTATCTAGATATGCAAGTAGACTACATATCAATAATATGTCAAACTGTAACTCATAGGCTTGATGTGTGTTGTTGGGCTCATGAGAATGTGTCCAATTGAAAACACAACCATTTAAAAAAAACTATGTTTATCATTGAGGCTTATGCATGACCTATTTAATTTATTATTACATTTTCCTATGCATTATTCTGGTATAATACAGTACTTATTTGAGATATGGTTTGAAATCCACCAAAATATGTCTACCTGGATGCATGTAAATGCATTCTGTCAGATGGAACTGGAGCAAAGCCCTTTTAACTTGTTTTCCCTAATTTGGGATTTGTTTAGTAATATCCTTCATTTTCTAAATTGTTAAGATCAAGGTTGTATGTGTGTTTATGTTCCTTCAAACCAAAGGGTCTGAGTTACAAACAGAAATACATGTGTGAGTAAGTACTGTACAAGGGGACTAAGAGGCTGCAGTAACACAAGTTTGAATGGTATTAGACATCATATTTTCTTACCTAAAATTCCAAAGTGTAATTCAAGGACAATCATGGTGTGTGCATGTTAATCATCCCAAATAGTAGTGACTTATTTACCAGTGGATGAGGATGCGTGTCAAGTTCTTACTTGAGACCAGGGAGTTAGAAAGCCAGACTGGACATATCTGGCGTTCTAAATCCCTGCTTGAGACTGAGGTCTGAGTCAGATTTGTTTGCAAGTACAGATTGTGTTGATTTAAAGTTGCATGATCAAAAGCTGCCGCACAGCATACAAGAGTCCAGTGTATTTACAAATGACTAAGGACAATTATGGAATGTACTGTAATACATGGAACATATCAATAAGCCTTTGGTAGAGAACATGTGATGAGGTAATGCACTGATAGGAATGCAGGTTTGCTACAATTATTTCTCCAATGTTTATCCTCCTCAATGCAACCCTTACCCAATTACTTAGCAAAGTGTAAAATGTGCTGTTCAAAAGCTTCATAGTATTTTTTTCACCGTTTAAAATTCTATATTTTGTTACAAACAAAATGTAAAATTCTGTGAGAAGTAATAAAAAAGTGAACTGTCTTTTTAGAATGATTTTGTTTGCCATCGTTTCACTGAAAATACAGCTGTAGTAAGGTGTGCAACTTTGTTTTAGAAGTGGGGGGACAACTTGGTGGAGGGTCTGGGGGCCCTCCCATTTTTGGGAAGCATCTCAAGCTAATTTCCTGCATTTCTACACAATTGAATATGGCCCTTCATCATCACTATTTGGAACCACATAAAGTAAGCAAAAATGCTGCCATCAAGCTAGGTAAGAGATCATTAAATATGTTTAAGTGATTGATAAGACTGAACTAGATCAATAATTAATATTGTGTTACACCTTTAATCAATAGCCTAACAAATTAACAACTCTTACAAATAAAGTACAACGCCTTTTGATGATCAAATCTCAGCCAGCCAGCCTGAGCCATCTGCATGTCCGACACCCACCAGTCTAGTCAATAACTAAACTCTCCCCCCAACACTTCCTTCCCATCTTTTTGTTGTTTTGTCTCAAGGAAAGGTTTGGAAAACAAGTTTTATAAAAACAGCTACACATTAACACACAAACAGTACACCCTCCATATAATTCATAGGCCTAATAGTACTCTAGAGCTTTTTTTACTTGCACACAATTTAGCTGGGTCACCCTGTCCCTAGGGGTCCACGACCCTGCAGCACCCCAACCCAACACACTACTCAGCTTGAGGATCTTAGTGAAACATTCATTATTGGTTTCAGGTGTTTGGCCAAAGTGCTAACCAATAGTACGGCAGACACCCAGGGCCAGGATTGAGCAGCCCAGCAGCGCCTAAATAGGTATCTCCTTTTGTCGTACTGTTTTCCATAAGGCATCCAGACGTTATGAAAGTTGCACAGTATAGTATACTCTTAAATAGATTTGATTAATTACAAGATTATATATATAGACATTTCTTCCATCCATTGTGGGAGGATAACCAACCTTCCAATTAATGGCAATGCATTTCTTAGCCACTGTAAATGCTAGGTTACACAGTTTTTTCTGATGTCTCCAGTAATCAACATTTCCAAACAAACAAAAACAGGGAGAATCTATAGACATGTTGAGATAGAACATATTCTTTGGCAGAATTCAGCAAGCCTTCACAAGAACATAACATATGCAAATATGTCCCCTTTTGTGTTACACCTCCAGCAGAATAATTACATTTCTGAGTGCATGATATTCATTTTCACTGGCATATTGTACATTCTATGGATTGTCTTAAACTGCAATAATTGATGTCTGAGATTATATGAACATGACTGGGCATTCTAACATATCTGTATCCATTCATTAAGTGTCTCCCAGGTCTTCCTCACATTTCTGTATGACAAGTTCTGTGTCATCGGGAAAAGCCTCTATCGACGCTTTATTGGTTTGTCAGACGGACTTAAAATAGTTTCAATCTTTGAAGCTTCTTTCTTTACAGTGTTTGCGGCACAGAGAAAATAGTGTTGTATCTGCAAAAAGTCACCTCCGCTCCATCAGACTGGTCTTCCCTTGCTGCCTGACCCTGATGAGACCACTATCACCATCTGATCCTGCTCAGATGAGGCATGACAAAGAATTGCATTGGTGAACATTTATATTATACATGAATAGAATCAATGGTTCAACAATTGAAATGACCACGGATCCCAGACTAGCCTACCTATCAACTCAAGATGGAACTTTGCATCCATTCATTGATTATAATATACTGCAAAATGTCCCTAAACTCCTCCGTAGATTGGTCTTCCCTGGCTGTCTGACCCCGCAGGGACATCTGTCACCATCTGATCCTGCTAAGACATGATGAGTTGTGTACTGACTGCACCATGACAGTGAAGCCTCTAAAGATGTTTACACCGTGTCAGTGAAAAGTAGGGAATTAGCTAGGGAAACTGATAGATCAATAACCTTACAGTGGTATACTGACTAAGAACTCACATTGAGCTGAAAAAAAGTCAGAATATCAGTCTTCATTCGTTTGGCCGCTGGTTTCATCGTTTAATTCAGGTCGTGTGATTGAGGCAGAAATAATCGCTAAAGTTAATGAGCTAACTAGCTAACGTTAGCTCTTTTGGCTAGCTCTGCTAGCTAATGGTACATCATCAAATGTACTTCAGTTGAAAAAAAGGCTACAAGACAAAAAAGGCTACAAGACATTTCCATACACACGACAGCTGTTAAGATACTGCTACCTGACAGCTAGCTAGAGCTGAACTGACTGTGGTACTTAGCTGCTAGTTTTTCATTCCCTTAATTTGAGAGGGGGTGAAACATTAGCTAACGTAAAATGTCAGTTACACTACTAGCTCAGCACTGGGAATATATTTAAGCAATAAGGCACAAGGGGGTGTGGTATGCACGACGCAAAGCAGAGTGCCTGGATACAGACCTTAGCTGTGGTAAATTATCCATTTACCATAAACCCCCGAAGTGCCTTATTGCTATTATAAACTGGTTACCAATTCAATTAGAGCAGTACAAATAAATGTTGTCATACCCGTGGTATAGTCTGTTATAAACTGGGTGGCTCGAGCCCTGAATGCTGATTGGCTGACAGCCGTTGTATATCAGACAGCATACCACAGGTATGACAATTTTTTACTGCTCTAATTACGTTGCTAACCAGTTTATAATAGCAACAAGGCTATTATAATCTGTGTCGTGCCTAAGAACAGCCCTTAGCCATGGTATATTGGCCATATACCACAAACCCCCAAGGTGCCTTATTGCTTAAATATACCACCACTGCCAGCCAATCAGCATTCAGTGCTCGAACCACCCAGTTTATGAATATAGATTATTTTCTGTCAAACAGCAGTTACATTGCCAGCTAAATCAGTCAACTAAAGAATAGCTGCCTCTGTTCAGCTCTCCAGTGCTGGTCCTATATGCCTGACCGCTCTGAGTCATCTGCATGGTCCTAAAGCACACCCGAGCAGCGTTTTGTATCACAGTGCAATGATAAAACTGAGGGGGACAAAAATGCAATTTCAGAATGTGAGGGGGGTCATGCCCCCCCGTGGAAGTTGTACCCCTGGCAACAGTACTTGAACAACACTGGACTTCATCCCCGTAGGATAATTTACTGTCATTATAAACAACTTTATTACATTTGAAGCATTGTCATTATGTACAATTTACAAATAAGACCGTTGTCCAGTGTCCACAATCAGGTCAGGATGCACCAAGAATTTTAGGCTCTGTAGACCTTTGTTCCCTGGCGAACCCTGAGCAGCAGATGGAGTTCTCGCCTGCGTGCTCACAGCACATACGCATAGCTCTTATTACATCCTCGCACCTGCTCTCTATGTACTTGTTTGCTGGAAGACAAAGACAGTGGGCTAAGTGCGTGTAATACAAGAAACCCAATCAGATATCAAAAGCTATTCACGTTAGAAATCAGAAATAGATTATGTTGTGGAAAAACCTCACCTTGTAAACACTTCTGAATTGCGCATGCTTGCTTCTGACAAGGATCTTTCTGTGGCATTTTACCACTATCAAGAAAACACAGACAGTTTGATTACTTGGACAATCAGCATAAACGATTAACCACCTGTACCTATTGCAATTAGCCTACGATACTGAACTGTCATGATTGTATACCTGTTCGTTCTTCAAGAGCGATACAAACGTCCCCGGAATCCCGGGTGTTTACCAAATGTCGTCCGACTGGATTGGCTGCCCTATGGACTTTGCTGATTAAACTGCAGATAATTATAACACGATTATTTTGTGATGTCTATAAATGTATTTTATGTTTGTGGAAAACGCACGACTGTATACAAAATGTATGATTTTGAGGGCTAAGAGGTTAAATACTTTGGCACACTTATGTAGCTAGGACCACATGGGGGGATCTCGATTGCAGCCTTCTCGCGTCCTCTCTCCTCGCCTCCTTCTCAAAACCCATTGGATGAGAAATCTACTGGTCCCGCCCCTATGGTCGTCTCGTCCAATAGGTTTGAAGGAGAGAGGACGCGAAGCGTTAACACTTGAGATTCACCCATGGAATAATCCGCCTCCTTGCATAACCGTACTGTTATTGATGTAACACACGCTTTGATAAGGAGTAGATAGTTAACTCTAGTTTGTGGAGTTTGATAAATAGCTAGCTATAACATGGCAGTGAGCGCAGTTCACCTCGAATCAGATGCCTTTTTGGTTTGCATGAATCACGCATTAAGTACCGAGAAGGAGGAAGTAATGGGACTCTGCATCGGAGAGGTAAAGTTACGTTTACTAGCAATTTAGCTATATAACTTTATCAATCAGTTTATTGGTCGCGTACACGTTGAGCAGGTGTTTTAGCAGATGCAGCGAAATGCTTGTGTTACTAGCGCGATAAATAGAAAACGTTACATGCATTCTAGTATGATTAATCAGGCTGTAATACACACCTGGTATGTACAATTTAATTGTGTATTCCAGCCTGATTAATCAGACTACATGCATGCATGTGTATCCCTTGTTGCATTTATATTTTCAGTTGGCATATGTCTCCAACTTGGTATAGTGACACATTTCATTGATTCGCTAACAACCCTACTAAGTATACTAAGTATTCTGCTTTCTAAGTCACCTGGTTTGTTTACACAGGTGGACACCAACCGCATCGTCCACATTCACTCTGTTATTATTCTGCGACGCTCAGACAAGAGGAAGGATCGCGTGGAAATCTCGCCTGAGCAGCTATCTTCAGCTGCTACCGAAGCTGAGATATCCTTTGTGCAACATGTCTCATTCATGAAAAAAACAAATCTCTGTCTTCTGGTGGTGTCTTGCAGGAGATCAGTGTGACAAAGTCAGTGTCATGGATGTCACAAATGTCAGTGTGACCGGTGGAGGTTTCATAGGATTCCTGGGGACACAGCCATTTTATTATTTTTGGTAATCCGTTTCCTTAGTAAGAGCTACAGGTTGGCTGATATGACTGGACGGCCGATGCGTGTAGTTGGTTGGTACCACTCTCACCCCCACATCACTGTGTGGCCATCACATGTGGGTAAGAACCAGAGCACCCCTCTACCACATCAGTTCCACAACTTTAGTTTTCACTGTCATGGCAAACTGTTTCAGTTGGTGTGTCTGTGTCATTCATTTTCTACAACAGATGTAAGGACACAGGCCATGTACCAAATGATGGACCAGGGCTTTGTTGGGCTGATATTCTCCTGTTTCATTGAGGATAAGAACACAAAAGTAGGGTTTAAATGACAGCAATTTGAAATATAGAAAGTCATTTTGATATACAAAGGGGCATTGAATGAATTCAATGATAATTTTCTCTTAGACTGGTCGAGTTCTCTACACCTGCTTCCAGTCTGTACAAGCCCAGAAAGGTTCTGAGTAAGTGTGCCCCTGTTTGGAAACCACTGTTTGCAGTGAAATGAATACCCTATCCAACTCTCTGTTAAACAAAATGAGGTGTTATTAGATTCTCGTTATCTTTTCTCCCTCATGACTACTAATTAGAGGAATATTCAGTTGATTCAGTCCTTCTCAGTGCAGTTGTCCCCAAAAAATAAGCCATTTGACAATATTGGCACAAATACTGAATTGCATACCTATCTGTGTTGATAAAGGTACGAGAGAATCGAGATCCCAATTCATGTGGTCCCGCATGAGGCCATTGGGAAAGTGTGCCTTGAATCAGCAGTAGAGCTCCCAAGAATCCTCTGCCAGGAAGAGCAGGATACCTACAGAAAGATTCACAGGTATGTAGCCTCGTAAGCCCAGGGGGTGCGTTTATTTTGGTTCAATGTTTGCTTTGTTGTGACTACTGAATGATACGTTTTGCCAAAATGTTGCATGGAAACCTAATGTTGAATCACATTGAATTCTACGTTGGGCAGAAATGAGCGTTTGAATCAGGAAAGTTTCTTCTCGCAACCTCTACAAGTCAGAATGTAGAATAAAGGTATATTTTAATGCACTTTACCAGTTGTCTGTGCGGTTGGTCATATTGGCGGTAGGAATGTGAGACAATGTATCCACAGGAGAGTATAATTGCATCAACTTTTCAAAGCGCTGGTAGTGCGTTCAGATTTCTATCACCTGCACAAGAAAAGACTACATGCACGAGACACATCCATCATTTCTGAGCTCGTGCACGTGTTGACATGGTTGTTGTGCGCATGCTTCAGTTGCTAGAGATCTGAAAGCACTACCAGGGCTTTGAAAAGTTGATATCCCCACACAATTACCCCGTACACCCTGTATATAGCCTCGTTGTTATTTTGTTACTTTTTATGATTTTTTTACTTTAGTTTATTTGGTAAATATTTTCTTAACTCTTTCTTGAACTGCACTGTTGGTTAAGTAAGCATTTCACAGTAAGGTGTGACAAAGTTTGATTTGATTATACTTTACTGTAGATATGTCTCACATTACTACCTCCAAAAGGACCGACCGTACGGACAACCGGTAAAGTCTGTCAAAATGTATTTTTTTCAACGTTCTGGCTAGTAGAAGTTGTGAGCGGAAGATTTACTGTGTCAAACGCACATTTCTGACTGACGTAGAATTCAATGTCGGGTTTCCAGGAAACACACAACGGTACACATCGTTCTTCAACGGATACGTTGAAGGTACGTTTGGTGGCTGTGGCGCACTGTGGCCTGATCAATATGGTGGTGACCATTTTGAGATCGCAAAACTCCTGCAGCACGCTATGCATAATTGCCCTCTGGGACACAATAATCACGTCATTCATCAACTGGTTGTTTAGTACAGTTCCATTGAATTTAACCTTCAACACTGTTCTGTCGTACTGAACGCACCCCAGGCTTCTAACGTTTTGTTCGAAAGCCTGTGGAAGTTCTCAGGAAGACAATAAAAGGGGTGGAGTCTTGATTGAAACTAGTGATGCATTGAATGTATTTGATTAAACTGGCCTGGGTTGTACCAGGCTATTGCCCGTCACATGAGCGGGTGAAGCCAGTGAGGGAGGAGCTCCCTGGTACCTCTTTTTGGTGTGTTTTGAGCCCACCTGCAATTGCCTCTGCCACGCTGAACACATTTCCCCTTTGTCTACCATAATATACAAAATTGTCTTGCTGCACACACAGGACACAGGGAAGCTCATTGTGTATTGCTCATTGTTAATGGAATAATTGTAGTATTTCATTCCTTTTGCAGCTTAACTCACCTGGATCCGATCACGAAGATACACAATGGCTCAGGTTGGTGTCATGTATTTGTTGACAGCTGATATTTGATTGTATCAGCATGCACATTAATATCACAGACGGTGCATGTGTCTGGACTGCTTTCTCCACCTGACGTGTGTGTGTGTGTGTGTGTTTCAGTGTTCACTAAGAACCTGTGTAGTCAGATGTCTGCTGTGAGTGGTCCCCTGCTGCAGTGGCTGGAGGACCGTTTGGAGCAGAACAGACAGAGCGTCATCGAGCTGCAGCTGGATAAGGAGAGACTAACTCAGGAGCTGGCAACCATGTGAGAGAGAAAGGTAAGGAAAAGACTTCTGTTTTTGCAGTGCCGTAAATCTTCTCACACGGGGACAAGTGACTAAGGGAATCTCATCATGGTTAAGTGATCTGTGAGCGTGGATTTTTAACCACCTGATTCACTACCTGAATCTTTCTCCATCGTAACAAAGTGTTTTGCTCTGAACGCTTGTCTTTGCTTCCCAATGCCACTGTTTCCTGTTAGGTCATGTTCTGTTTACTAATAAACACTACTGTATTTTTGAGAGACATTGTCACATGTTTGGATGTGTTTTTTTTAATTTTCATCAACTTATTTATGTTAATGAAAGGATGTCCCCATGTGATTTGCTAATTTCTTTAAATGTGACATAGTATATCCAGGTATTTGCTTATTAAATAATTTTTTAATGTTTCATGCTTCTTTATTTGTGCTCTTAGGTGTCAAAGGAGATGACTCATTCACTCTCTGATTACTTGTAGTTATGAATGTTTTCATGAGTTTATGGAAATGTACAGTGCATTTGGGAAGTATTCAGACCACTTTTTCCACATTTTGTTATGTTACAACCTTATTCTAAAATGTATTAAATAAATATTTTTCCTCAATATACACCCAATACACCATAATGACAGTGAAAACTGTTTTTTAGAGATGTTAGCAAATGTATTACAAATAAAAACAAAAATACCTTATTTATGTAAGTATTCAGACCCTTTACTATGAGTCTTGAAATTGAGCTCACGTGCAACCTGTTTCCATTGATCATCCTTGATGTTTCTACAACGTGGAGTCCACCTGTGGTAAATTTCAATTGATTGAACATGATTTGGAAAGGCACACCTGTTTATATACAGTGCATGAAAGTGCATAAACCAAGCCATGAGGTTGAAGGAATACACCGTAGAAACCTAATGTAAGACAGGGTTGGGTCGAGGCACAGATCTGGGGAATACATAAAATGTCTGCAGCATTGAAGGTCCCCAAGAACACAGTGTGGCCTCCATCATTCTTCAATGGAAAAAGTTTGCCACCACCATGGCTCTTCCTAGAGCTGGCCTCCCTGCCAAACTGTGCAATTGGGGGAGAAGGGCCTTCATCAGGGAGGTGACCAAGATCCCGAGTTCTATAGTTCCTCTGTGGTGATGGTTGTCCTTCTGGAAGATTCTCCCATCACTGCAGCACTACACAATCAGGTCTTTATGGTAGAGTGGCCAGATGGAAGCCACTCCTCAGTAAAATGCACATGACAGCCTGCTTGGAATTTGCCTAAAGGATCTCAGACCCTGAGAACCAAGATTCTCTGGTCTGATGAAACCAAGATTGAACTCTTTGTCCTGAATGCCAAGCGTCATGTCTGGAGGAAACCTGGCACCATCCCTACGGTGAAGCATGGTGGTGGCAGCATCATGCTGTGGGGATGTTTTTCAGCGGCAGTGGACTGGGAGACTTGTCAGGACCGAGGGAAAGATGAACAGGGCAAAGTATGGAGGCGCACAATTGGCCCAGTGTCGTCCGGGTTAGGTGAGGGGTTGGCTGGGGTAGGCCGTCATTGTAAAATAAGAATTTGTTAACTGATCCTTGATGAAAACTTGCTCCGGAGCGCTCAGGACCTCAAACTGGGGCGAAGATTCACCTTCCAACATGTCAATGACCCTAAGTACACAGCCAAGACAACGCAGGAGTGGCTTTGGGCAAGTCTCTGAATGTCTTTGAGTGGCCCAGCCAAAGCCCGAACTTGAACCCGATCGAACATCTCTGGAGAGACCTGAAAATAGCTATGCAGCGACGCCCCCATCCAACCTGACAGAGCTTAAGAGGTTCTGCAGAGAAGAATGGGATAAACTCCCCAAATACAGATGTGCCAAGCTTGTAGTGTCATACCCAAGAAGACTCTAGGCTGTAGTCGCTGCAGAAGGTGCTTCAACAAAGTACTAAGTGAAGGGTCTGAATACTTAGAGTACCGGTCAAAAGTTTGCACATACCTTCTCATTTTAGGGTTTTTATTTATTTTGACCATTTTCTACTTGGTAGAATAATAGTGAAGATATCATCAAAACTAGTAAATAACACATGGAATCATGTAGTAACCAAAAAAGTACTAAAATTTCAGCTTTTTATTTGCTAAAATGTCTAAACAGTTTTTTGCTTTGTCATTATGGGGTATTGTGTGTAGATTGAAGCAAAAAAACAATTTCATAAATTTTATAATAAGGCTGTAACAAAATGTGTAAAAAGTCAAGGAGTATGAATTCTTTCCGAATGCACTGTATTTCTATTCCAAAACATTAAACCACTCAGCTCCTGCAGAGTTTGAGTTCTATGTGAGGCTTTTGGTCGGATAACCTCAGAATGTGTTGGTTCTCATTCTGATAGAATGGCATTAGTAGGGGCAATTTGTAATGAACTATTTCATATGAAGGAGGGGTGGTGGAAGAGTTAGGATATCTGTTTGGTTAATACGGCATTGTTAGCTAAATTATGTTTCTTATGTAATTTTATATCTGTATTTTGGTGTATTAATTGTAGCTTATTTAGTAGTCTGTTGCTTAGTCATCGTGTGCCTTGTCATGCTTGTATGGGTTCTGTTTGAGGGATTAAACCCCCCCCCCCCAGTCTCAATTTTTTTGGGGGATGACTCACTGTCTACAGTATTTGTGTCAGTTGAATGAAGCCATACCAGTTCCAAATCTAGGCTACACCACATTCACATGCAGATGTATGCAGCTCAAATTGGGTGAGCAGTCATTTAAAAATGACTGGCTTTCAGAGTCATATTTCAAACATCTACATACATTTAATTTTTAGTGCAGGAATAGTTCTGCAAACTACCAACGGCTCTCAACGGCCTGGTTTTGTGTGTACAATAGAAATGATGGAGATATTTTATTTTTTTGATGCTTTGAAAAGATCTGACCATCTCTGAGAGTTGCTATAGGAACAGCTTTGCCCATCTGCTGGAGTGGTTCAGTATTCTGTCTGTCATGGTGCTGCTGCATTCACATGAGCAGAGGGAAAGCAATTTCCTGAGAGACATATCTTCATTATGGTCTTATTCAATGATACCTCACGATGTTGAAATAGCCTTTAGTGAGGTGAAAGAGTTGCATTGTGAGAGGAACTGTAGGGGGCCCTGTTAGCAGTAATACCAACCAGAAATCAGTGACAAGCACAAGGCGTCATGCATGGCAGATGGTGTAGACAGTATTAAGGCCTATAAATGAGATGTAATGCCTCTAGAGCTGACTTGAAATCTGACAATCTAAATGCTTTGACTGTCATCCTAATCACTATCACAATAACAATCATCCTCGTTACAGCCTCAATCATTCTCAAATGTTCAATGTTATTCCTCTATGTCGAGGCATTGTTCTCCAGAGATACAAGGTTTCCTCATCTCAGAAATACAAACAAATGCATGGTTAAAAGGTACTGAGGTTGGACTTGGCAGATAACTGAAGTGAATATTATGTGCTGTATTCTCACTTGGCCTTGTGTAATCACATTTTCATCAACATCCCAATACACAGATGCTCTCATCAGTGATTCTCTGTGGATGGTGGTTCACTGCGCGTCATAGCATTGCTAATGTGTAATGTGGGATGGCATTGCCTGCATCGTTCACTGTGCATCCGAGACTCCAGTATAGAGATGGAGGGAAGGGGAAACCCATGATTCTTGGGAAATGGAGGTTGGATGACAAGTTGATTATTATAAACTGCCGACCCGGAACTGCTGTAATTCATAGTGACTTCTGCCTCAGCCCGCCCAAGGTTATATAGAACTGTAATATACTGTATTGTTTCAGAATAGATACATGACTGAAGTCATCCACCGTCAAACCTTTCAGATGACTTTTTAACATGCCACAGAGGGAATGCTGTTTCACGTGTCATACGCTACCATTGCCACAAATGATGCATTTAATAAAAAAAGTTAATCAGACTAATTTCTGGTAGATTTATTCAATTACTGTTATTGTAATTTATTGCAGAGGGGAACATTAATTTGTATTTCTTTCAGTGGGCCTGTTCCAAGCAATAATTTCAATTGTATTGACCCCAGTTGGTGAGGGTTGAATGCTTTTCAGGTTAGATATTTTATAAGAATAATTTAGTGGGTGCTTATACAGTGGGGCAAAAAAGTATTTAGTCAGCCACCAATTGTGCAAGTTCTCCCACTTAAAAAGATGAGAGGCTTGTAATTTTCATCATAGGTACACTTCAATTATGGTGGAAAATAAGTATTTGGTCAATAACAAAAATGTATCTCAATACTTTGTTATATACCCTTTGTTGGCAATGACAGAGGTCAAACGTTTTCTGTAAGTCTTTACAAGGTTTTCACACACTGTTGGTGGTATTTTGGCCCATTCCTCCATGCAGATCTCCTCTAGAGCAGTGATGTTTTGGGGCTGTTGCTGGGCAACACAGACTTTCAACTCCCTCCAAAGATTTTATATGGGGTTGAGATCTGGAGACTGGCTAGGCCACTCCAGGACCTTGAAATGCTTCTTACGAAGCCACTCCTTCGTTGCCTGGGCGCTGTGTTTGGGACCATTGTCATGCTGAAAGACCCAGCCACGTTTCATCTTCAATGCCCTTGCTGATGGAAGGAGGTTTTCACTCAAAATCTCACGATACATGGCCCCATTCATTCTTTCCTTTACACGGATCAGTCGCCCCAAAGCATGATGTTTCCACCCCATGCTTCACAGTAGGTATGGTGTTCTTTGGATGCAACTCAGCATTCTTTGTCCTCCAAACATGACGAGTTGAGTTTTTACCAAAAAGTTATATTTTGGTTTCATCTGACCATATGACATTGGGAGAATCTTCTTCTGGAACATCCAAATGCTCTCTAGCAAACTTCAGACGGGCCTGGACATGTACTGGCTTAAGCAGGGGGACACGTCCTGGCACTGCAGGATTTGAGTCCCTGGCGGCGTAGTGTGTTACTGATGGTATGCTTTGTTACTTTGGTCCCAGCTCTCTGCAGGTCATTCACTAGGTCCCCCCGTGTGGTTCTGGGATTTTTGCTCACTGTTCTTGTGATCATTTTGACCCCACGGGGTGAGATCTTGCGTGGAGCCCCAGATCGAGGGAGATTATCAGTGGTCTTGTATGTCTTCCATTTCCTAATAATTGCTCCCACAGTTGATTTCTTCAAACCAAGCTGCTTACCTATTGCAGATTCAGTCTTCCCAGCCTGGTGCAGGTCTACAATTTTGTTTCTGGTGTCCTTTGACAGCTCTTTGATCTTGGCCATAGTGGAGTTTGGAGTGTGACTGTTTGAGGTTGTGGAAAGGTGTCTTTTATACTGATAACAAGTTCAAACAGGTGCCATTAATACAGGTAACGAACGAGTGGAGGACTGAGGAGCCTGTTAAAGAAGGGCGTTACAGGTCTGTGAGAGCCAGAAATCTTGCTTGTTTGTAGGTGACCAAATACATATTTTCCACCATAATTTGCAAGTAAATTCATAAAAACTCTACAATATGATTTTCTGGATTTTTTTCTCTCTCATTTTGTCTGTCATAGTTTAAGTCTACCTATGATGAAAATTACAGGCCTCTCATCTTTTTAAGTGGGAGAACTTGCACAACTGGTGGCTGACTAAATACTTTTTTGCCCCACGGTATTTGTCCTATTTCACACAAGTGTGTATTATACAACCGTGAATTGGAAATCTGTCCCTAAAATACCCTCGGAGAGTGGGGTCATGGTCGGGGTCACGGCCAGGATCTGCCATTATCAACAGCGACCCTTGAGAAATTAGGGTTAAGTGTCTTCCTCTAGGGCACATCGACATATTTTTTTGACTGATGAATACAGTTTTCAAAGGTTTGTTTATCTTTTCTTCTTTTTTTTCTCTCAATCTGTTATTGCTTTGGAATCCTTGTGTGAGACCAGTGGTCATGACATCATCCCATTTACAGTAGACAGCATATCTTTCCATCCCCCAAGGACTCAAGCATATGGCAGTGGTTTGATGGAAAGGTCAAGCAAGATAAAGCTGAACTAATAATAACACGCATCAGCTGTAATTCGCTCTGTGGATGGAAATAAATGCATTGTCATAGCCCATTTGATGGTACTGGAAAAAGAGGCCTTTCTCCCTAAGCACTTCCAATTGTTTAAAAAAGCCCTAGAAACTAGAGGAAAAACAACTGCAAATATGCTAGAATACAACAAATATCTATGTCCATATGAAATAGATAATTTAAAACCAAATATTCACCACTATTACTGAAGCTTCATCTTGTGGAAATCCGGCAGTGCAAAACACATGCAGGTAGATTCCTCATCAATTCTTAGTTTTAGAGGTGACAATGGACAGGAGGGAGAAGTGGAGGAGAGTGTAACTTTTAAAAGAGCCCCTGTACACAAAAAAACATGTAATTTGCATAAAGTGTTCTTGTTTTTAGATTTCTATGGTCCCTTACATGGAAATTATGTTGATGGTGTTGACAATAATTATGATGATGATGAACATCACCAGAGAATAATGGTCCTCGATTTCAAACAATGATATGACAATGGTATTTCCACAAGGGGGCAGTGCAAGCCTACTTACTGTTTACACATCAAGGGTTTTTTCTGCTGCTCACATGACATGCAGGACTGAATTTTCATCACATAACTTAACACATTTAAAAACTTTTTCTTACTAGATCCTGTATGTTTAGCACATGTAGGTTGTGTGTACTCTCAAACAGTAGCTTTACACCAGAATAAAAGCGACAAAATCGGACTCAACCATCTGATTAGTCCTATGGACTAGTGACACTATTATTATTATTAAGCACCTCTGGTTGTGGAGGATGTGAAGATATAGAGAAAGTGACGTTCCACTGCCATCATAGCAGATCCCTTCCCATAATTTCTGTGTTTATTACTTCTGGCAGAAGGGCACTTTTTATTGAGTGTGAAGAGAGGAATGGAGTGTGAACTGCAAGGCTCTATGAATCAGAAAGTGTAGGGAGGGCAGGGTAGGGAATGGGAGCTGTGGTGGAAGACCAGCCCATGATGGGACACAACAGGTCTAGGGCTACAACAGGGAGTATCGGGAGGCTGGCACACAGGTGCATTTCTGGCTTCAGATGAACAGTCACGTACCAGATAGTGACAGTGCTTAATGACTATCTCTGAAATAGACAGGGGCCGATCAGACACTGTCCTCTGCATGCACACACGCAAACGCACACACACACTGCTCCTAAAGCTCCTAAACACACACACACACACACACGGCTCATAAAGTGCCTATGTGAAAACCAGAAGCCACTGGCAGCTTAGAATAAAATAAACTTAACCTATCCCATGCAGACCCGGCACCTAGATAAAGTGACTAAGGGGGCAGTTGAAATCGGAGATGGGTCACATTTTTGGGGAGTTCATGCATTGTAATTAAATGTAATTCTGCTTATATCACACTATACAACAAACAAAGTTCAAATGCAAAGGCTTAGAGATCATTGAGAGACGATTTCATGCCAACCTCCACTGTGCTACACACTAAAGCAAGGCCATTTTGTTAATGAATATAGTCTACAGGATAGATAGGCCGTTTGTAACAGGCAAATTACCCTATGTGAATACATTCGTCTTCCCAAAATAATGCAAACTAAACAAATGTGCAGCCCACACCGATACAACCAAGATATTTTTTAACTCCTACAGCCAGGTGTAAAAGGGTTGCAAAATGCAACTAAATGGTTGCAGTCTGAAGACCTGCCTTATAGGCTTTTCACTGTAGTCATACTCTCTAATTTCCGTTTTACTTCAATGAAAAAGCCTTCCATCTACGCAACAGTAGCCTAGGCCAAGGCTCCTCTCTGCTTTCTCTCTCTCCTCAGCAGCAGACCTGCTCTGGACAATTTGCCCGGCTACAATTTTATTTATCGGCTTTTCATTTATTTTATATGCCAAAAGTCAGCAATTCCCGGCTAACGTAAACCCTGTGCCCCAGTGGCTTTCCATAGCCCCCATACACACACTGTGGTATGCTCTGTCCATTGTGCTAACACAACACAGCGAATATACAGATTTTCCTCCAACCTGTCACTCAATCATTTGAACTTTTTTGCTGTTTTTATATAGGGATATGAAACAAAAAACCATTTTCCCTGTAAACTGAGCACATGCGCATTAGCCCAGCAAAGAAATATCAGACCACAGAGAACTTTTTAGAGCAGTGGTCACCAACCAACAGGTTGATCGCTATCTGCAATCCATTCATTCCTATTCAATCGTCAAACATTTCTGTAAAAAACCCAACGATAAAGATTTCTGTTCCTATTTTTTTGGTTTGTCTCTGGCTGTTGGCAGTAGGTGCACCCGATTCAGCTGCCCTGCGCACCGGGTAGGCGACTTTTGCCATTTTAAACCATTTCATGAGTCTGAAGGTACAAACTCTGCCTTCCCAGAGAGCAAATCAAGTGCACTATAAGCCTAACACTGGCCAATCGGAAGGCTCAGATTACCTTGTCTGCATTAACGTAGCAGGCATAAAAGAAAGCTACAGCAAAGTTGATACTGTGAGATTTCAAAACGTTTAAAACCACGACTAGAGAGAGACTGTCAAAGAATACAGCAAAGAGCTGCTGTTTTTATGACTGAGTTCATGTTTAAGTTCTTACTCAGCACTGTCAACATTTTGTATTCAACTCTTTAATAAGCCATAAAATGCACTTTCTTCCTATTTCCACTCAGCGCTACAACAAGCACTGCAGTAGTAATGAATGAGTAGGAAAGTGTATCTATATATAGGCTTGTGTTGTTGTTATTATTAGCGGTTTGGGTCTTTTTTTAATATTGAGGAATATTTCACTTTCTCTGTTCATAGGAGTAACAACATGAATTTGTGCATGAGGCAGAAATTATGCGGTGCAACTCGAGTTTTTCCATGAAAGACTATGTCCCTTTTTGGTCTTCGTCAGTAGATGAAAGGGAGAGCGGAGGGATGTTGAGTGTCCGCTGAAATTGACCTTCAGATGCAGGCACCAACAGCCCAGTAGAATAAAAAGCAAACAATTTAAATGTATACTCACTCAGCCGTGCCTCAAGTAATGCAACAACGGATCTTTTACTGGTGTGATCATATAGCCTACCTGAAATGTTGAAATATCATTTAAAAAAATGTCCCGAACAACAATGCATTGGCAGGGCAATTCAAGCAAAGCTAATATGCGGTGATAATGTATTATGCCTATAGCTAACTGCACAAACCTCGATGCTACAGTACTGTTTTTAATTGGTTAATGTTGCATAGGCTTACGTATTTTAAGTCACGTAAAAAAAAATTGGGGCGGTAGATCTCGGCTTCCATTTTGATTCAGAAAGTGATCTTGACTCAGAAAAATTTGATGACCACAGTTCTCTGTTAACACTATCAACGTTCCCCTTTACTGTGGCAATTGTTATAGAATCAACACAATATTAGCCACTTTCAATGCAACATACCGAAACAAAACAAACTATGCAAGAGATTTTGTTATAGGCAGAACTCATCGGAGTATAATTATATAGAAGGACGTAACTCACTAACATAACTCTACATGCTTTACACTTGCCTAAAATAAACATACTACAAATGGCTGAATATAACAGGAACATTTATGCTCTTGAACAACAGAATAACTTGGAAACAGATAAAATACTACTGTTAACCCATGTTCTTTTGTCATTGTTTGGTTCCTGATATTTATAGTTCCAGCTCATGGCCTGAAGAGCTTTCTAAGAATCTTAGTGTTTCTATCACCACCTCTACCACGAGGACCTTCATCTTTTTTCTGGTTCCCAATCCCACTCTATAACGTCTAAGAGTATTTACGTCTTAGATTTAGTCTGAGATGTATTATTTCCATTACACGAATGGTTCTCCGCTCTTAGTTAAGATCTGAAGCAGTTTGTTGCATACCGTGGGCAATCAGCAGCAGTGTCGGCTCCCCCCTTTTTTAATGAACTTATTTACATTTAATAACAACCTGTGATGTCGTAAATCACAGCATACATGAAAATAAAAAAAGATGAATGTGGTAGTTACATCCACCCGGGGTGGTTGTATAGGTGAGGAGTCGAAGTGAATACTAAAATGTGATTGCATTTCCCAGGCCTGAACCACGGTGACGGGGCACTCACTTCCAGAGATCGTCAGACCATTGGTTTCTTATGAGACCCATTGATGCCTCACAGGGGTTTATTCCAACCCTATTGCATTGATTATCTATGTTTCTTTTCCTTGTTGTGACTTACAAATAGTCTTTAAAAAGGCTTTATATGGGCATACAGTGACTTAGGAAAGCATTCAGACCCCTTGACTTTTTCAAAACATTTTTTTACGTTCCAGCCTTATTCTAAAATTGATTAAATAAAAAAATCCTCAGCAATCTACACACAATACTCCATAATGACAAAGAGAAAACAGTTTTTTAGAAAAAGTTGACAGTGCATGTCAGAGCAAAAACCACATGGTCGAAGGAATTGTCCATAGAGCTCCGAGACAGGATTGTGTCGAGGCACAGATCTGGGGAAGGGTACCAAAAAATGTCTGCAGCATTGAAAGTCCCCAAGAACACAGAGGCCTCCATCATTCTTAAATGAAAGAAGTTTGAAACCACCAAGACTCTTCCTAGAGCTGACCGCCGGGCCAAACTGAGCAATCGTGAGATAAGGGCCTTGGTAAGGGTGGTGACTAAGAACCTGATGATCAGAGCTCTAGAGTTCCTCTGTGGAGATGGGAGAATCTTCCAGAAGGACAACCATCTCTGCATCACCCCACCAATCAGGCCTTTATGGTAGAGTGGCCAGACGGATGCCACTCCTCAGAAAAAGGCACATGACAGCCCATTTAGAGTTAAAAGACTCTCGGACCATGAGAAACAAGATTCTCTGGTCTGATTCTTTGTCATTATGTGGTATTTTTTTTTTATGTGGTGTAGATTGATGAGGGGAAAACAACTATTTAATCAATTTTAGAATAGGGCTGTAACCTAACAAAATGTGGAAAAAGTCAAGGGGTCTGAATAATTTGCGAAGGCACTGTATACTGAGCCAATCTACTCTTTTCCTCTATGCTAGTTTTATTGTCCATCATTCATAGCCTTGGGGTTGGAGAGGTACATTGATCACAGAACCGCAGAGTTCCAGTAAACCATTTCATGACTTCTATTTTCTAGATGGAAGTACACTATATATACAAAAGTATGTGGAGGCTATTTCAGCCACACGCGTTAGTGACAGGTGTATAAAATTGAGCACACAGCCATGCAATCTCCATGGACAAACATTGGCAGTAGAATGACCTTACTGAAGAGCTCAATGACTTTCAACGTGGCACCATCATAGGATGTCACCTTTCCAACAAGTCAGTTCGTAATATTTTTGCTGCCCCAGTCAAATGTAAGTGCCGTTATTGTGAAGTGGAAACGTCTAGGAGCAACAACGGCTTAGCCGCGAAGTGGTAGGCCACACAAGCTCACTGAATTGGATCATTGAGTGCTGAACCACGTAATGTGTAAGAATCGGCTGTCCTTGGTTGCAACACTCAGAACCAAGTTCCTAACTGCCTCTAGTATCAACATCAGCACAAGAGCTGTTCGTCGGTAGCTTCATGAAATGGGTTTCCATGGCCAAGCAGCCTCATACAAGCCTAAGATCATCATGGTCAATGCCAAACTTCGGCTGGAGCAGTGTAAAGCTCACTGCCATTGGACTCTGGAGCAGTGGAAATGCGTTCTCTGGAGTGATGAATCACGCTTCACCATCTGGCAGTCCGATGGATGAATCTGGGTTTGGCAGATGCCAGGAGAATGCTACTTGCCCCAATGCATAGTGCCAACTATAAAGTTTGGTGGAGGAGGAATAATGGTCTGGGGCTGTTTTTCATGGTTCAGACTAGGCCCCTTAGTTCCAGTGAAGGGAAATCTTAACGCTACAACATACAATGACATTCTAGATGATTCTGTGCTTTCAACTTTGTGGCAACAGTTTGGGGAAGGCCCTTTCCTGTTTCAGCATGACAATGTCCCGATTTACAAAGCGAGGTCCATACAGAAATGATTAGTCAAGATCGGTGTGGAAGAACTTGAGTGGCCCGGACAGAGCCCTGACCTCAACCCCATCAAACACCTTTGGGATTAATTGGAACGCCGACTGCAAGCCAGGCCTAATCGCCCAACATCAGTGCCCGACCTCACTAATGCTCATGTGGCTGAATGGAAGCAAGTCCCCACAGCACTGTTCTTCCCAGAGAGTGGAGTCTGTCATAGCAGCAAAGGGAGGACCAACTCCATATTAATGCCCATGATTTTGGAATGAGATTTTCTATGAGTAGTTGTCCACATACTTTTGGTCATGTAGTGTATATAAAATGAGATATGAGAGAGAAGATGAAGAGGTGAACCCTTCAGACACACCAGCAGCAGCTCCCCTGATAGAACACGACAGTGAGAGGATGAGTGAGCCGTGACACTTCCCCTTGTTTTTGTTCAGGAGTATGTCTCTCTGGTCCCAGCCCTGAACCCTGGCCCATGCTCCTCCACGCAACCCTTTCTGCTTGACAAACTTCCCCAGTTTAGTGAATTGTGTTTGGGCCAGAAATGCAGGAAAGGTGCCTATGTGTGTTCAGTCAGATGAGTTGAAATGTGGCTGCTTGGTTCACTTGTGGTCGTCTGGACGGAAGATAACACTGGTGCCCAGACAGGCTCTTGTAACTTCAGTTGGGCTGCAGACAGTTGCCTTTTGTTGCAGTGAGCTGTGTTGAGCTAAGCTGAAATGAATGCATTCTATCTACCCTTGGGGTGTGGTGTCATGAGTCTCCTTTTTGAAATATGTGAATTTTATGTGTCATGTTAAAGGTCAAAAGCAGCTGTTTTTTAAAACTATCTCAGTATCAAATAATTTCTGGGTAACAATTAAGTACCTTAAAGTGATTGTTTTCAATTAAAATGGTCAAAAAGAAACAAAAATACTGTAGCTTCTTAGCAAAGAGCAATTTCTCAAGCAAGAATTTAGCTAGGACTGTCTGGGAGTGGTCGGAGTGGGGAGGGGAAAACTAGCTGTTATTGGCAGAGAGGTTTGGAACTCTCTTCCTTATTAGTCTATTAACTCATTTACCACCAGGAAGGCCAAAACTCCATCCCACAAAAACAGGTACCAATTTCAGGCGATGTTTTCAAACAGCTCTTACATTAAATGGATATTATCAGAATTTTCACAGTTTCACATCGTGAGGAAATATACAGGACAATCATGTTTTTGACTGCACTGAGCCTTTAAACATTTCACTTAAGTGGCTCCATGCATGAAAGAAAATTAGTTTTTGTCACGCTGTCACTACCAAGCATAGAGGAACTCACAGTTGTTTGGTTTACCCTGCTGAAAAGGATCCAAATGTGCCTCCCAGGTACCATGATGAATCAAGGACCACATTAAAGTCCAACATCTGAAACCTTGGTTGGTGTGTGTATGTCTTATGTGTGTGTGTGTGTCTATTTATTCTCTGGTGGCAGTAAAAATATAAATAACAGCTCAATAAACATGTTGACCTCACTCTCTCTATGGCAATCTGTGAGGACAGCATCAACAGTAAGCTCTACAAGAATTCAAGTAAACACTTTCGTTGATTCATAAAGTTAGCAAATCCTAACTTCAGTAACTCTCTTCCCCACTTGTGTTTAAGAAATGCCCTGTCACAGCCCAGGCAACCCACTTCATCATGAGGGAGAAATCACATTTATAACTGCAGAGGCCATTACTGTGATTGTGACTAAACACCATGCAAACATTTGTAAACAAATGAAGCGGAAGGGCCATTCATCCCTCTTACACAGATCAACTTGTCCCAAATAATAGAGCGAAGTAGAGGAGCCTATTGTGAACTCTGCAAGGCAACCACTGTGCCCCAAGCGTGCCACAGTAACTGAACTTCCTGTGTCACGAACACTAGGTGTCACTTTGAATTAGGACTCCCATCACCCCCCAAAAACTAAAAAAAAAATGGCCCAGAAATGGGTTAGAACATACACTGTAGGCCACTGTGACAAGAGGTCTTCAGTTGAAATCAAAATCATTGTTTGATGTGAGACCAGAATGAATATGTGCGTGATAAGACCGTTTATTTATATTTGTGTATCTGTGAGAGGGATGTATGCCTTCACATGGGAGGATGGATAGTATACTGTCTCTTGCATGCCCTGGAATTGGAGAGGCTATTTGACTTGGACTGATGTAATGTAAAGAGCTTTCTAACCCTGAAGATGTATAGGACATATGACAGCACCAGCCAGTAGCCACAGACTATTTATCCTCTGGAAAGAATCATTGAAGGCTTCTTGTTGGCATGATCAGCAACAAAATGTGAAATGCACTCTACATTATGGCAGTGTGCAATATCATTTTTTTTATTGTCACTCAATTCTATTTCTGTCCTGTGACACTCATCCTGTAGCAGCAAACAACAACAATATTTGGTATTGATTCCCTACTAGTACCACTGCAGACAACAAGTGAAGCACACCATGCATGGTCAATCCATTGAGTGATGCGAGGCTGCTATAACAGGAAATGAGAGGCTGTCACAGATGAGCAGGCTCCTCCTGGTCTGGAGAGAGACAGGATATGAGATACTTGACCTCTGACCCATATCACTGTAGATCACAATCTCTGATTTCGTCAAAACAATGTGGTAAGACCCACTAGGCACGAATAGGTGGAATCACCGTTGTTTCAACAGAATTTGTCAACATATTGTGACGTGGAATCTATGTGGAAAATACATTGGTTTTTGCAAAAAGTCATCAACATACTGTTGTTTTGAGGTTGAAATTTCAACCACAGAATTGTCATCATGGTAACCAATTTTCAGCATAGACAAACCTTGTATAAAATATGTTGAATTCATACCTTTAAAACAATGTCAGATCTTTAACGTTATATCCACTATCAGAAAAAAGGTGAAATATACCTGCTGGAGCGCGTGCTATGGGTGGGTGCTGCTATGGTGACCAGTGAGCTGAGATAAGCCAGGGCTTTACCTAGCAGAGACTTATAGATGACCTGGAGCCAGTGGGTTTGGCGACGAATATGAAGCGAGGGCCAGCCAACGAGAGCATACAGGTCGCAGTGGTGGGTAGTATATGGGGCTTTGGTGACAAAACAGATGGCACTGTGATAGCACTGCATCCAATTTGCTGAGTAGAGTGTTGGAGGCTATTTTGTAAATGACATCGCCGAAGTCGAGGATCAGGAGAATAGTCAGTTTTACGAGGGTTTGTTTGGCAGCATGAGTGAAGGAGGCTTTGTTGCGAAATAGGAAGCCGATTCTAGATGTAATTTGGGATTGGAGATGCTTAATGTGAGTCTGGAAGGAGAGTTTACAGTCTAACCAAACACCTAGGTATTTGTAGTTGTCCACATATTCTAAGTCAGAACCGTCCAGAGTAGTGATGCTGGATGGCGGGCAGGTGTGGGCAGCGATCGGTTGAAGAGCATGAATTTAGTTTTACTTGCATTTAAGAGCATTTGGAGGCCACGGAAGGAGAGTTGTATGGAATTGAAGCTCGTCTGGAGGTTAGTTAACACAGTCCAAAGAAGGGCCAGAAGTATACAGAATTGTGTCGTCTGCGTAGAGGTGGATCAGAGAATCACCAGCAACAAGAGCGACATCATTTATGAATACAGAGAAAAGAGTCGGCCCGAGGATTGAACCCTGTGGCACCCCCATAGAGAGGTCCGGACAACAGACCCTCCGATTTGACACACTGAACTCTGTCTGAAAAGTAGTTGGTGAACCAGGCGTGGCAGTCATTTGAGAAACCAAGGCTGTTGAGTCTGCTGATAAGAATGTGGTGATTGACAGAGTCAAAAGCCTTGGCCAGGTTGAATACAGCTGCACAGTACTGTCTTTTATCGATGGCGGTTATGATATCGTCTAGGACCTTGAGCGTGGCTGAGGTGCACCCATGACCAGCTAGGAAACCAGATTGCATAGTGGAAAAGGTACAGTGGTATTCAAAATGGTCAGTGATCTGTTTGTTAACTTGGCTTTCGAAGATTTTAGAAAGGCAGGTCAGAATGGATATAGTTCTATAACAATTTGGGTCTAGAGTGTCTCCCCCTTTGAAGAGGGGGATGACCACGGCAGCTTTCCAATCTTTGGGGATCTCAGACAATACGAAAGAGAGATTGAACAGGCTAGTAATAGGGGTTGCAACAATTTCGGCTGCTAATTTTAGAAAGAGAGGGTCTAGATTGTCTAGAGAGAACGGCTGATTTGAAGGGGTCCAGATTTTGCAGCTCTTTCACAATATCAGCTGTCTGGATTTGGGTGAAGGAGAATCCCTTTTTCCACATTGTGTTACGTTACAGCCTTTTTCTAAAAAGGATTAAATAAATGTTTTTCCTCATCACAAGATATCCCATAATGGCAAAGCGAAAACAAGTTTTTAGAATAGTTTGCAAATGTATAAAATATAAAAAACAGATACACCTTATTTACACAATTATTCAGATCCTTTACTATGAGACTCGAAACTGAGCTCAGGTGCATCATGTTTCCATTGATCATCCTTGATGTTTCTACAACTTGATTGGAGTCCACCTGTGGTAAAGTCAATTAATTGGACATGATTTGGAAAGGCATACCTGTATATATAAGGTCCCACAGTTGACAGTGCATGTCAGAGCTAAAAACCTAGCCATGAGGTTGAAGGAATTGTCCGTAGAGCTCTGAGACAGGATTGTGTCAAGGCACAGATCTGGGGAAGTCTACCAACACATTTCTGCAGCATTGAAGGTCCCCAAGAACACAGTGGCCTCCATCATTCTTAAATGGAGGAAGTTTGGAACCACCAAGACTCCTCCTAGAGCTGACGAATCGGGGGAGAAGGGCCTTGGTCAGGGGGGTGACCAAGAAGCTGATGGTCACTCTGAAAGAGCTCCTGAGTTCCTCTGTGGAGAAGGGAGAACCTTCCAGAAGGACAACCATCTCTGCAGCACTCCACCAATCAGGCCTTTATGGTAGGGTGGCCAGACGGAAGCCAAGATTGATCTCTTTGGCTTGAATGCCAAGTGTCACGTCTGGAGGAAACCTGGCACCATCCCTAAGGTGACGCATGTGGTGGCAGCATCATGCTGTGGGAATTCTTTTCAGCAGCAGTTACTGGGAGACTAGTCAGGAGCAGAGTACAGAGAGATCTTTGATGAAAACCTGCTCCAGAGTTCACCTTCCAACAGGACAACGACTCTAAGCACACAGCTAAGAAAACGCAGGAATGGCATCGGGATAAGTCTCTGAATGTCCTTGAGTGGCCCAGCCAGAGCCTGGACTTGAACCCGATCTAACGTCTCTGGAGAGACCTGAAAATAGCTGTGCAGCGACGCTCCCACATCCAACCCCACAGAGCTTTGGAGAAACTCACCAAATACAGGTGTGCCAAACTTGTAGCGTCATACACAAGAAGACTCGAGGCTGTAATCACTGACAAAGGTGCTTCAACAAAGTACTGAATAAAGCGTCTGAATACTTATGTAAATGTGATATTTAAGTTTTTTATTTTTTATAACTAAGCAAAAAAAAAGTTTTTGCTTTGTCATTATGAGGTATTGTGGGTCAATTGATAAGAAAAAAAATATATGAAATACATTTTAGAATAAGTCTGTGACCTAACAAAATGTGGAAAAAGTCAAGGTATCTGAATACTTTCTGAAGGATGATATATATATATTTATTTATTTGGTGAGTAAAACAGTATGTAAACAGTAAACAGCAGTCTCTAAGTCACAGGGCTGAGTAATGGGCGGTAGTAAGAGCCAGCTAGTAAGAGTGACTAAAGTTCAGGGCATGGTACTGGGCGGAGGCCGGGCTAGTGGTGCCACAGTCTGATGAGCTGTTTTTCAGTCTCTCAGTCCCAGCTTTGATGCCCCTATACTGTCTCCGCCGTCTAGATGGTAGTGGGGTGAACAGGCCGTGGCTCGGGTGCTGTAGATGTCCTAGAGTGCAGACAGTGTCCCCCCGGTGATGCGTTGGGCTGACCGCACCACACAGCCCTACAGGATGATCTCAATGATGCGTCTAGAGAAGTTTGTGATGGTCTTAGGGGCCAAGACAAATTTCTTTAGCTTCCTAAGGTTGAAGAGATGCTGTAGTGGATGGACCATTCAGGTTGTCAGTGATGTACACAACAAAGAACTTTAAGCTTTTCTCCCTCTCCACTGAGGCGATGTCGATGTCACAGGTCTGTGGCGATCTTCCCAATATAAATATCTTTGCAGAATCTCAAACAGCCATTGATCAGTTGCACAATGTATTTTTAATGGATCTCAACTACAATTGAGGTGATTTGGTTGTGATATGAGATGAAGCACAGTGATAACACATTGAGTTGTTGTATTAATACAAAATATCTGACATTGTATTCCCATTTGAACTTTGTTGTGCTTTTAAATGGCTGAAAGTGCAGGAGTGATAACACATTTAGATGACAACTAAACCAAAAATCAGACATTGTTTTTCCATTGTTATTTGGTTGCTTTTAGACGGTTGAAATCATAATGATAACACATTGGGAATTCAACAAACTTCTGGCTGTCTTTTTGAGTGGGTGAATAAAGGTTGAAATCTCATTGGTCAATGTCTCAATCAAAAATTACCCACATTTCCACAATTAAATGACGTGGTGTGCCCAATGGGTAGATTGAATGGTTAAAATCTCTTTGCAAAGAAATACTTCTGAAAGAAATTACATCCTCATAAAAAAATTTACTAAATGGAATATCCCTAACACCTGGTTAAACTTGAATACATTGAAATCCAGCAGAACAATATTAGGCGGACAGTCTCTGGTGTGTCCGATCCTAATTGTTCCTTACATGACAAATGTGTTTGTTTGCAACAGACAGGTTAAGCCACATAACTGTTCTACAGAGGGATTGATTCAGAACCATGAACTGTGCAGCTCTACAGGTCCATCAGTGTGTCAACAGGGCACTCCCTCCCTAACTCTCCCTCCTGTGCCTCAGTCAGCCCTGTGTTTGTATCGACAAAAATGGGGTGTTTGGCCTTGTTCGATATGGCGGCCGCTTCACTGAGCCACAGTTAGAGATCATACCACAGACCCAGGAGAAACAGTATTCCCCACGCCGACCGGATCTCCCTCAGCCTCTGTTGTCAATACCAAACACAATCAATGGAGGTCCCAGGGTCAGAATTGTAGCTTCATTTGTGGGGATGCCATTTCTCTATTTGGGCCAGGGAAGAGAGTGGGGTAAAAATGTAATGGTACATGCTATAGTATGCAAACTTGGATGTAATCGTCTAGGGTGCAATGTTCTTGTTCACCTAAATTATGTGTCGTTGTGGAATATACACTGCTCAAAAAAATAAAGGGAACTAAAATAACACATCCTAGATCTGAATGAATTAAATATTCTTATTAAATACTTTTTTCTTTACATAGTTGAATGTGCTGACAGCAAAATCACACAAAAATGATCAATGGAAATCAAATTTATCAACCCATGGAGGTCTGGATTTGGAGTCACACTCAAAATTAAAGTGGAAACCACACTACAGGCTGATCCAACTTTCATTAAAAAAGGTCAAAATGAGGCTCAGTAGTGTGTGTGGCCTCCACGTGCCTGTATGACCCCCCTACAACGCCTGGGCATGCTCCTGATGAGGTGGCGGATGGTCTCCTGAGGGATCTCCTCCCAGACCTGGACTAAAGCATCCGCCAACTCCTGGACAGTTTGTGGTGCAACGTGGCGTTGGTGGATGGAGCGAGACATGATGTCCCAGATGTGCTCAATTGGATTCAGGTCTGGGGAACGGGCGGGCCAGTCCATAGCATCAATGCCTTCCTCTTGCAGGAACTGCTGACACACTCCAGCCACATGAGGTCTAGCATTGTCTTACATTAGGAGGAACCCAGGGCCAACCGCACAAGCATATGGTCTCACAAGGGGTCTGAGGATCTCATCTCGGTACCTAATGGCAGTCAGGCTACCTCTGGCGAGCACATGGAGGGCTGTGCGGCCCCCCAAAGAAATGCCACCCCACACCATGACTGACCCACCGCCAAACCGGTCATGCTGGAGGATGTTGCAGGCAGCAGAACGTTCTCCACAGCATCTCCAGACTCTGTCACGTCTGTCACATGTGCTCAGTGTGAACCTGCTTTCATCTGTGAAGAGCACAGGGCGCCAGTGGCGAATTTGCCAATCTTGGTGTTCTCTGGCAAATGCCAAACATCCTGTAAGCACTCCCATCTGTGGACGTCAGGCCCTCATACCACCCTCATGGAGTCTGTTTCTGACCGTTTGAGCACACACATGCACATTTGTGGCCTGCTAGAGGTCATTTTGCAGGGCTCTGGCAGTTCTCCTCCTGCTCCTCCTTGCACAAAGGCGGAGGTAGCGGTCCTGCTGCTGGGTTGTTGCCCTCCTACGGCCTCCTCCACGTCTCCTGATGTACTGGCCTGTCTCCTGGTAGCACCTCCATGCTCTGGACACTACGCTGACAGACACAGCAAACCTTCTTGCCACAGCTCGCATTGATGTGCCATCCTGGATGAGCTGCACTACCTGAGCCACTTGTGTGGGTTGTAGACTCCGTCTCATGCTACCACTAGAGTGAAAGCACCGCTAGCATTCAAAGGTAACCAAAACATCAGCCAGGAAGCATAGGAACTGAGAAGTGGCCTGTGGTCACCACCTGCAAAACCACTCCTTTATTGGGGGTGTCTTGCTAATTGCCTATAATTTCCACCTGTTGTCTATTCCATTTGCACAACAGCATGTGAAATTTATTGTCAATCAGTGTTGCTTCCTAAGTGGACAGTTTGATTTCACAGAAGTGTGATTGACTTGGAGTTACATTGTGTTGTTTAAGTGTTCCCTTTATTTTTTTGAGCAGTGTATATTTATATCCTAATGGTTATAGTCTAATAACAGAGAGAATGTTATATCACCAATGATGTCTGCATGTAAAATTAGGAATTAGAGCTGCTTGTCATACTCTCTTTCCTGCTGTCCAAAAGCCTCTCCTTGAAGACAAAAGAGACAAAAAGGTGACTCATGGGGAAAAAAAATGGGACGGGAGAGATTTGAGTAGCGTCTGGCAGGCTATTCTCAGGTTCAGTGGTTTATTTGATGGATGGGGCTTTACCAAGCAAGTAAATAAAATATGTTTTGCTGTATCAGGCACTTTCAACAAATTAAAGTCAATATAGCGGAACGGCCTGTCCCTAGTTCCCTCCGTCTGCTCCTCAGGAGGCAGCAGGGATGAGACAGAAAGAGACCTGGGCTCTATGAGCTGCTGCAGCATAATGCTCCACTTCCACACTCCATCGTTCCCAGCCAAGCCTCTCTGCCACCCTCCATGTATCATTGGAATTATTAATAACACCTGTCCAATCAGACAAACCACTGAACCTCTTTGACCTTGAAGGCATACTTCGGAATTTTGGCAATGAGGCCCTTTATCAACTTTCCCAGAGTCAGATGCACTCGTGGATACCATGGTTATGTCTCTTTGTCCAGTATGAAGGAAATTCGATGTCATTTCGGGGGCCAATGCTAACTAGCCTATTGACTGGAAGTCTATTGGTATCTGTTTGTACACAGAGACATTGCCAAAATCTATATACTCCTATGACATACAGTATCTACACCCATTCTTAAATGTTTCATGTTAAGGGTTTACTGGCGAAACATTTCCCCTGGATTCCCTCAATACCCGTATGATATTTATAGATTGTGTCTTACAGAGAAATAAGGAATACTCTAAAAATAACATGTTGTACATGGCTTCCAACAGGAATTCCCAATTGCAACAATTATGCCAGAAAGGAGAGGAATAGAACAGAAATAGAACAAGTACAGTTGGATCCCCCCCTCCCCGCATACGTATCTCCCAAAACTGTCCCAAACTGGCTTTTGCCCACATTCAAATTAAAGTACAAACTGTTCATATTTGTGTCTGATATCTGTTCTGAAGGCTGTTCCAGACCCAGTCTGCAATCAGAGGGAGAAGTTAGAGGCAGTGGCTGGGGACCCAGATCAGATGGTACCTTTTTTCCCTCACTGCTCCCTAGAGTCCCTCTGGTGGCTGTGGAACCGTTTTCTGTAGTTTCTCCACACTTTCCGTCCATTTCTCTGCTGATTCCTGATATTTGGTTTGCTAGCTGTTATTTAGCTGTCTAGTGCAGTCAAAAAACTCAATTTTCCTGTGTTTTATATATATTTTCACACTAAGAGGTTGAAATATGATGGCCCCGGGGGGTAGGGCTGCCGTCTTATCGGCTCTCAACAAATAATGCTATTTTGTTAGTTTTTTCGCGTTGTTCGTAACTTGTTTTGTTCATAATGTTGCTGCTACCATCTCTTATGACCAAAAAAAGCTTCTGGACATCAGAACTGGGATTATTCACCTCAAATTGGACAAGGAGTTCTTCAATTAGTCGGACGCGAGCGATTAACTGCAGACACCCGACCAGGCCCTGATCCCCGTGATTCGCTGGAGAAGGAAACTAAGATCAGGGTGCCTTGCAAGGATCAGATGACGAGAGGCTAATCTGCTCTTGCACTCCGTTCTGCTAGCTAACGATCAATCGCTGGAAAATAAATGGAATGAACTGATAGCACGTATATCCTACCAATGGGACATTCAAAACTGTAATATCTTATGTTTCACTGAGTCGTGGCTGAAAGACGACATCAAGAACATACAGCTGGCGGGTTATGCACTCTATCGGCAGACAGAGCAGCAGCCTCTGGAAGACATGGGGCGGGGGCCTATGCATTTATGTAAACAACAGCTGGTGCACGATATCTAGGGAAGTCTCAAAGTTTTGCTCGCCTGAGGTTGAGTATCTCATGATAAGCTGTAGACCACACTATCTTCCTAGAGTGTTTTCATCTGTATTTTTCATAGCTGTTTACATACCACCATAGAGCAAGGTTGGCACTAAAACCGTACTAAATGAGCTGTGTTCCGCCATAAGCAAAGAGGAACACGCTCATCCAGAGGCAGCGTTCCTAGTTGCCGGTGACTTCAATGCACGGAAACATAAATCAGTTTTACCGAATTTCTATCAGCATGTTAAATGTGCAACCAGAGGGAAAATAATTCTAGACCACGTTTACTCCACACACAGAGACGCGTACAAAGCTCTCCCTCGGTCTATAAAAAAGTGGTCAGATGAAGCAGATGCTAAACTACAGGACTGTTTTGCTAGCACAGACTGGAAAATGTTCCCGGGATTCTTCCGATGGCATTGAGGAGTACACCACATCAGTCACTAGCTTCATTAATAAGTGCATTGAGGATGTCGTCCCCACAGTGACTGTATGTGCATACCCCAACCAGAAGCCATGGACTACATGCAACATTCGCACTGAGCTAAAGGGTAGAGCTGCCGCTTTCAAGGAGTGGGACTCTAACCCGGAAGCTTATAAGAAATCCCGCAATGTTCTCCGACAAACCATCAAACAGGTAAAGTGTCAATACAGGACTAAGATCGAATTGTACTACACCGGCTTCGACGCTCGTCGTATGTGGCAGGGCTTGTAAACTACTACAGGCTACAAAGGGAAGCGCAGCCGAGAGCTGTCCAGTGAATACCGTATGTTCTATGCACGCTTCGAGGCAAGTAACACTGAAACACGCATGAGAGCATTAGCTGTTCCAGATGACTGTGTGATCACGCTCTCGGCAGCCGATGAGAGTTAGACCTTTAAACACGTCAACATTCACAAGGCCGCTGGGCCAGACGGATTACCAGGACAAGTACTCCAAGCATGCGCTGACCAACTGGCAAGTGTCTTCACTGACATTTTCAACCTCTCCCTATCTGAGTTTGTAAAACCAACATGTTTCAAGCAGACCACCATAGTCTCTGTGCCCAAGAACACTAAGGTAACCAGCCTAAATGACTACCGACCCGTAGCACTCACGTCTGTAGCCATGAAATGCTTTGAAAGACTAGTCATGGCTCACATCAACACTATTATCCGAGAAACCCTAGACGCACTCCAATTTGTACACCGCACCAACAGATCCACAGATGATGCAATCTCTATTGCACTTCACACTGTCCTTTCCCACCTGGACAAAAGGAACACCTATGTGAGAATGCTATTCATTGACTACAGCTCAGCGTTCAACACCATAGTGCCCTCAAAGCTCATCACTGAGCTAAGGATCCTGGGACTAAACACCTCCCTCTGCAACTGGATTCTAGACTTCCTGACGGGCCGCCCCCAGTTGGTAAGGGTAGGTAACAACACATCCGCCACGCTGATCCTCAACACGGGGGCCCCTCAGGGGTGCGTGCTCAGTCCCCTCCTGTACTCCCAGTTCACTCATGACTGCACGGCCAGGCACAACTCCAACACCATCATTAAGTTTGCAGATGACAACAGTGGTAGGCCTGATCACCGACAACAGTGAGACAGCCTATAGGGAGGAGGTCAGAGACCTGACCGTGTGGTGCCAGGACAACCACCTCTCCCTCAACATGATCAAAACAAAGGAGATGATTGTGGACTACAGGAAAAGGAGGACCGAGCACGCCCCCATTTTCATTGACAGGGCTGTAGTGGAATAGGTTGAGAGCTTTAAGTTCCTTGGCGCCCACACCACCAACAAACTAACATGGTCCAAGCACACCAAGACAGTCGTGAAGAGGGCATGACAAAGACTGAAAGGATTTGGCATGGGTCCTCAGATCCTTACTAAATGAGTACTAAATCCTTACTAAACCGTACTAAATTAGCTGTGAAAACGCTCATCCAGAGGCGGAGCTGCACCATCAAGAGCATCCTGACTGGTTACATCACTGCCTGGTATGGCAACTGCTCGGCCTCTGACTGCAAGTCACTACAGAGGGTGGTGCATATGGCCCAGTACATCACTGGGGCCAAGCTTCCTGCCATCCAGGACCAGTCTGTGCAGGAGGAAGGCCCTAAAAATGGTCAAATACTCCAGCCACCCTAGTCATAGACTGTTCTCTCTGCTACCGCACGGCAAGTGGTACCAGAGCGCCAAGTCTAGGTCCAAGAGGCTTCTAAGCAGCTTCTACCCCCAAAGCCATAAGACACCTGAACAGCTAATCAAATGGCTACCCAGACTATTTGCACCCCCCCCATACGCTGCTGCTACTCTCTGTTATTATCTATGCAATAGCCACTTTAGCCATAATAGCATAACCCTACCTGCATGTACATAATTACCAGAGTTACCTCGAAACCGGTGCCACGGCACATTGACACATTGACTCTGTACCGGTACCCCCTGTATATAGCCCCACTATTGTTATTTCTGCTGCTCTTATATTATTTGTTTTTCTTTCCCCCAAAAAGTAAGAGATATTTTCTTAAAACTGCATTGTTGGTTAAGGGCTTGTAAGTAAGCATTTCACTGTAAGGTAATCGGCGCACGTGACAAATACAGTTACAAATACAGTAATGACCCTTTGTGTAATTGCTGTTTGAAAAGGCCCCCTGAAAGTTCTGCCTTTTTTGGTGGGATGACATCACCAGGTGGTAAAGTAGTTAATAGACCAATAAGAAAGAGATTTCCAAACCTGGGGCAATAAAAGTTACTTTTCACTTTTCACCTCCCCACTCAGAGCACTCCCAGGCAGTCCTAGCAAAATTCTTGCTTGAAAAATAGCTTTTTGCTGAGAAGTTTTTTGTTGTACTTTTTTGACAATTTTTATTGAAAATAATCACATTAACGCAATTAAATTGTTAACCAGAAATGATTTGATATTCAGATAAAAACGACTGCATTGGACCTTTAAGTGCCTCCGTTTATGTGCAATCCAACTCCATTCACACACGCTCTAGCAACCACGTGTACGCCTGTTAGTTCTCACATCAACACATGCACACATTCACATTTTCTCTGATTCCAAGAGCAGTTTTACTTGGTAACCTTCCATAAGCCTGTTATTATGGCTACATAAGCATGAAATGATAGCAGAGTTACACATTTGCTGGTATTTATGGACAGTAGTAACTTAATTATGAAATTGTTTAATGTGGGAAAAACTCAGTGTACAGTGATTACAGAGGACCTTTGCACAGACAGTATACCATTTCCCCACAATTTAAAGTATGTTACTGCGATAAATGTAGGTGTAACCATTAACTCTCTTCTGATGTGTTCCAATGCTGTAATCTGTAAGGGGCTGTCACCTGCTTGTAGACTTGGCCACCCTGACAGCCAGTCTTTATGTGTCGACTCATGACAAGAACTATGGCGATTGTAGAGATTTAAGCTATGGGAGCGGGAACCATCAATCTGAGAGGAGGGCCTGCGAGGGCCGCCCCCCTCACACATCCATAGATACCCTGTCACAAGACAGGAGATTGGCTCAGATACACTCCATTGGGCTCCTCATCTTGATTTAAAGGTCTCTCAAGTGAGGAAGATAGATTGGTAGGGGAGTGAGGTAAAAAGGAGTTAAAACGGGTTAAATGCTTTCTGTCCTCTACTCTCTCGTGTCATCAGACGGTCAGTCCAGTAAAAATTAGGACACCATTCAGATATAGGCAGTTGCGATGATATTATGTTTTCCCAGAAAATGTTATAGTCTCTTGTGAAAAATGGTCTCTTGTCAATGAGGCTTGAAATGGTGTACCTTGCAGGATAAGATACCGTATATGACTAGGAGGATTAATGTGGCTCTGTTGTGCTGAGGTGCATGAATGGGTTTTCATGTACCAACGTGCCTTCACTCTCTCCTGACATCTCTTCCTGTCCTCTCATTAATAATAACCAAGGGGCTGCATCTGCAGTAATTTCATCCACGGTCGCCTCACCCCCTTGGCTGGGTGGGACTTCCTGGAGAAGGGCCTGTTTTCAGTGTAACCCAGTCAGCACAGACTGAGGTGCTCTGATGCGGAGCAGCAGCCTACAGCCACACAGCCAAGCAAGGATAGAATTTATGTAGCTCTCTCTGTGTCCTGCAGTGTGGCGGAGACAAGTTTTACAGACGGGTGGATCTTGCCATCCCCAGAAGCTACTGGCGGCCAGGGGAGAATGGCTTTCCATTCTGCTGTATTAAACTGGTAATGAGGACAGACCAGCCTTCTCCATGCAGCTCCCACCTCCTGTTGTCACATTAGGGCCGGTCCTAGGCATAAGCGACATAAGCAGTAGTTCAATTTACTACTAAAAGTAAGAATAGTGGAATACATCACGTGCAATTTAGAAATTTGTCTGTGGACCAGCAGTTTTTCTCTTGTTATGTCAGTCACTGACAGTCACTCAATTAGCCATGTGAGCTAACAATTTTTAGATTGGTAGTTAGTCTAGCCAGCAAACTTGTAGTTATCATGGCCGAATACCAACCGGGGACGCAAGGCACATGCCCAAGGGCCCTGACCTCCATGGTGTAAGTCATGAATGGCAATTGAATGTGCTTTAAAACTGCAAAAATGTACAGTGCCTTGCGAAAGTATTCGGCCCCCTTGAACTTTACGACCTTTTGTCACATTTCAGGCTTGAAACATAAAGATATAAAACTGTATTTTTTTGTGAAGAATCAACAACAAGTGGGACACAATCATGAAGTGGAACGACATTTATTGGATATTTCAAACTTTTTTAACAAATCAAAAACTGAAACATTGGGCGTGCAAAATTATTCAGCCAGTTAATACTTTGTAGCGCCACCTTTTGCTGCGATTACAGCTGTAAGTCGCTTGGGGTATGTCTCTATCAGTTTTGCACATCGAGAGACTGACATTTTTTCCCATTCCTCCTTGCAAAACAGCTCGAGCACAGTGAGGTTGGATGGAGAGCATTTGTGAACAGCAGTTTTCAGTTCTTTCCACAGATTCTCAATTGGATTCAGGTCTGGACTTTGACTTGGCCATTCTAACACCTGGATATGTTTATTTTTGAACCATTCCATTGTAGATTTTGCTTTATGTTTTGGATCATTGTCTTGTTGGAAGACAAATCTCCGTCCCAGTCTCAGGTCTTTTGCAGACTCCATCAGGTTTTCTTCCAGAATGGTCCTGTATTTGGCTCCATCCATCTTCCCATCAATTTTAACCATCTTCCCTGTCCCTGCTGAAGAAAAGCAGGCCCAAACCATGATGCTGCCACCACCATGTTTGACAGTGGGGATGGTGTGTTCAGGGTGATGAGCTGTGTTGCTTTTACGCCAAACATAACGTTTTGCATTGTTGCCAAAAAGTTCAATTTTGGTTTCATCTGACCAGAGCACCTTCTTCCACATGTTTGGTGTGTGTCCCAGGTGGCTTGTGGCAAACTTTAAACAACACTTTTTATGGATCTCTTTAAGAAATGGCTTTCTTCTTGTCACTCTTCCATAAATTCCAGATTTGTGCAATATACGACTGATTGTTGTCCTATGGACAGAGTCTCCCACCTCAGCTGTAGATCTCTGCAGTTCATCCAGAGTGATCATGGGCCTCTTGGCTGCATCTCTGATCAGTCTTCTCCTTGTATGAGCTGAAAGTTTAGAGGGACGGCCAGGTCTTGGTAGATTTGCAGTGGTCTGATACTCCTTCCATTTCAATATTATCGCTTGCACAGTGCTCCTTGGGATGTTTAAAGCTTGGGAAATCTTTTTGTATCCAAATCCGTCTTTAAACTTCTTCACAACAGTATCTCGGACCTGCCTGGTGTGTTCCTTGTTCTTCATGATGCTCTCTGCGCTTTTGACGGACCTCTGAGACTATCACAGTGCAGGTGCATTTATACGGAGACTTGATTACACACAGGTGGATTGTATTTATCATCATTAGTCATTTAGGTCAACCTTGGATCATTCAGAGATCCTCACTGAACTTCTGGAGAGAGTTTGCTGCACTGAAAGTAAAGGGGCTGAATAATTTTGCACGCCCAATTTTTCAGTTTTTGATTTGTTAAAAAAGTTTGAAATATCCAATAAATGTCGTTCCACTTCATGATTGTGTCCCAATTGTTGTTGATTCTTCACAAAAAAATACAGTTTTATATATTTATGTTTGAAGCCTGAAATGTGGCAAAAGGTCGCAAAGTTCAAGGGGGCCGAATACTTTCGCAAGGCACTGTATCTCCACCCCATGTAGAACGAATGTAGAAGTGTTCAAAAACATATTATATTTTATTTACAATAAAAGTGACTCCAAAATACAATACATGATGTACCATTCATTTGCATTGGGCACAGCATAATCCAAAACACAACCAAAACAACCAAATTCATACAACACGTTTGTAGTCACAAGCTTTAATGTGCTGATTGCGTGCTAGAAATATGGGACCAAATACAAAACTTTTGACCTAATTTAATACTGTAAGTGAATTTGTCCAAATACTTGTGACACCTTCAGATGGGGGGGCTAGATACATGAAGTGCTTTCATTTCTAAACAGTAAAACAGATATATATGAAAATACCCTCAAATAAAAGGTGACATTCTGTACTGTCAACAAATGAAAAGCTTTACTGTCAAAAAAAATACGCAGGGGAGTATATTCATCAAAATGGAAAAGAACAGAGTTGCTAAGCTCATCACTTAGAGGCTGTGAGTGATTGGTGACATGTGACCTGTGATTTGATTTAATATTTGAGAGAGTCTTGTGGAGCTTTTAGCTCTGTGTAGACGGTGTGGGACTGGGAATCCTTGAGAAAAGGACCCAAGAAGGGATTCCACATTAGTGACCCCCGACACTACCTCGATAAAAAGTTGGGACCTCTCAGCTATGTGCTAGCGCTGCAGCTTGTTCAGCAGGATAGAGGGCCTTGACTCTGGTTTATGCCATGACAAACCTGCTACCCCCTGGGGTGCTACAGTTGTAACAGACTTGCAGGTCAAGACCACCCTGGAGGAAAGGTGCCATTGTAGGGAACTAAGGGAAAACACCATCATACAGCAGTTTTAATGTATTATTCAAGCAAGGTATTAGTGATCTGTGGAATGCAGCGGTGTATAGTTGAAGGTACTGCATGTATGACAACAGGCATACATATAACTATTATTGACAAATGGTGCAGGTGATTGAGGTTGCCAACTAAGAATGTCAGGATGTGAGAGTAATTTAATATTGATTGATAAACAAGCAGAGGAGGCTGGTGGGAGGCCCTACAGGAGGATGGGCTCATTGTAATGGCTGGAACGGAATAAATGCTTTTCATATCTTTGATGTGTTTGATACCTTTTCATTACTTCCATTCCAGCCATTACAATGAGCCCGTCCTCCTATAGCTCCTCCCACCAGCCTCCTCTGTAAACAACATATCTTTAAAGTACCACAACAGCACATGTTTTATTTATTTTTTATAACTTAAAGACGATGCCCAAAGCTTACCCATGATGTTGCACAACGATTTAAGTCAATAAGTTAAAATTTTAGTCAAAGTAGGATACACAGTGCCTTCAGAAAGTATTCATACCCCTTGACTTATTCAACATTTTGTTGTGTCTGAATTTAAAATGTATTAAATATATTTATTTCTCTCACCCATCTACACACAATACCCCATAATGACAAAGTGAAAACATATTTTTTGAAATGTTTGGTAATGTATTGAAAATTAATATATACATATCTAATTTACATAAGTATTCACACCCCTGAGTCAATACAGAATAGAATCACTTAGAATTAGAATCACTTTTGGCAGCAATTACAGCTGTGTTTTTCTGGGTAAGTCTTTAAGAGCTTTGCACACCTGGATTGTACAATATTTGCACATTATTATTTAAAAACTTCTTCAAGCTTTGTCCTCCCTTCAGAAAATCAGATCACAACTCCATTATGCTCATCTATTCCAATAGGCAGAAACTCAAACAGAAAGTACGCTTGCTAAGGTCTATTCAACTTTGGTCTGACTAATCGGAATCCATCCTTCAATATTGTTTTGATCACGCGGACTGGGATATGTTCTGGGTTACTATAACTCTGAGAATAACATTGACGTATACACTGTGACTGAGTTCATCAGGAAGGGGATATTCCCATTATGACTATTAAAACCTAACCAAACCAAAAACCTTGGATAGATGGCAGCATTCGCAAAAAACTGATACCGCGAACCACCGCATTTAACTATGCCAAGGTGATTGGGAATACGGTTGAATACAAAACAGTGCAGTTATTCCCTCCGTAAGGCAACCAAACAGGCAAAATGTCAGTACAGAGACAAAGTGGAGTCGCAATTCAATGGCTCAGACACGAGAAGTCTGAGGCAGGGACTCCAGACAATCACGGATTACAAAGGATGAAGACCAGCAACGTTGCGGACATCGACATCTTGCTGCCGGACAAGCTAAACCCTTTCTTCACTCGCTTTGAGAATAACACAGTGCCACCGACGGGGGCCGCTCCCAAGGACTGTGGGCTCTCTATCTCTGTGGCCAACGTGAGTAAGATATTTAAGCGTGTTAACCCTTGCAAGGCTGCCGACCCAGACGGCATCCCTAGCCGCGTCCTCAGAGCATGTGCAGACCAGCTGACTGGAGTGTTTATGGACATATTAAATCTTTCCCTGTCCTAGTCTGCTGTCCCCACTTACTTCAAGATGTACACCCTTGTTCCTGTACCCAAGAAAGCAAAGGTAACTGAACTAAATGACTATTGCCCCTTGGCACTCACTTCTGTCATCATGAAGAGATTTGAGAGGCTAGTTAAGGATCATATCACCTCCACCTTACCTGACACCCTAGACCCACTTCAATTTGCATACCGCACCAATAGATCCACGCCATGCAATGGCCATCACACTGCATACTGCCCTATCCCACCTGGACAAGAGGAAGACCTATGTCAGAATGATGTACATTGACTACAGCTCAGTTTTCAACACCATAGTACCCTCCAAGCTCATCATTAAGCTTGGGGACCTGGGTCTGAACCCTGCCCTGTGCAACTGGGTTGTGGACTTCTGAATGGGCCGTCCCCACAAGGGTGTGTGCTCAGCCCCCGACAGGGTCACATTGGAGAATATGAAAAGCTTAAAGTTTCTCGGCGTACATATCACTGACAACCTGAAATGGTCCACCCACACAGACAGTGTGGTGAAGAAGGCGCAACAGTGCCTCTTCAACCTCAGGACCCTGAAGAAATTCGGCTTGGCATGTGTAAGACCCTCACACACTTTTACAGATGCACCATTGAGAGCATCCTGTCGGGCTGTATCACTGCCTGGTACGGCAACTTTACTGCCCACAACCGCATCACTGGGGGCACACTGCTTTGCCCTCCAGGAAACCTACAGCACCTGATGTCACAGGAAGGCCAAACAAATCACCAACAAGGACATCAACCACCTGAGCCCAAGCCTGTTCACCCCGCTATCATCCAGATGGCGAGGTCAGTAAATGTGCATCAAAGCTGGTATCATGAGACTGAAAAACAGCTTCTATCTAAAGGCCATCAAACTGTTGGCCTTTACCCATCACCAGCCGGCCTCCACCAAGTACCCTGTCCTGAATTTAGTCACTGTCATTAGCCGGATACCAACCGGTTACTCAAACCTGCACCATAGAGGCTGCTGCCCTATGTACATAGACTGGTCACTTTAATAATGGTAACATACTGTTTTACTCATTTCAAATGTACAGTTGAAGTCGGAAGTTTACATACACCTTACCCAAATACATTTAAACTCTGTTTTCCAGAATAAATTACATTTAATCCTAGTAAAAATTCACTGTTTTAGGTCAGTTAGAATCACCACTTTATTTTAAGAATGTGAAATGTCAGAATAATATTAGAGAGAATGATTTATTTAAGCTTTTATTTCTTTCATCACATTCCCAGTGGGTCAGAAGTTTACATACACTCAATTAGTATTTGGTAGCATTGCCTTTAAATTATTTAACTTGGGTCAAATACTTTGGGTAGCCTTCCACAAGCTTCCCACAATAGATTGTGGGAATTCTGGCCCATTCCTCCTGACAGAGCTGGTGCAACAGAGTCAGGTTTGTAGACCTCCTTGCTCGCACACACTTTTTCAGTTCTGCCAAGACATTTTCAATAGGATTGAGGTCAGGGCTTAAGTCCTCAAGCCATTTTGCCACAACTTTGGAAATATGCTTTGGGTTATTGTTCATTTGGAAGACCCATTTGCGACCAAGCTTTAACTTCCAGACTGATGTCTTGAGATGTTGCTCCAATAAATCCACATAATTTTCCTGCCTCATGATGCCATCTATTTTGTAAAGTGCACCACTCCCTCCTGCAGCAAAGCACCCCCACAACATGATCATGCCACCCCCATGCTTCACGGTTGGGATGGTGATCCTTGGTTTGCATGCCTCCCCTTTTTCCTCCAAACATAACAATGGTCATTATGGCCAAACAGTTATATTTTTGTTTCATCAGACCAGAGGACATTTCTCCAAAAAGTGCGATATTGGTCCCCATGTGCAGTTGCAAACTGTAGTCTGACTTTTTTATGGCGGTTTTGGAGCAGTGGCTTCTTCCTTGCTGAGCGGCCTTTCAAGTAATGTCGTTATGGGACTTGTTTTAATGTGGATATAGATACTTTTGTACCTGTTTCCTCTAGCATCTTCACAATGTCCTTGTTCTGGGATTGATTTGCACTTTCGCACCAAAATAAGTTAATCTCTAGGAGACAGAACGCGTCTCCTTCCTGAGCGGTATGATGGCTGCGTGGTCCCATGGTGCTTACACTTGCGCACTATTGTTTGTACAAATGAACGTGGTACCCTCAGGCGTTTGGAAATTGCTCCCAAGGATGAACTAGACTTGTGGAGGTCTACAAGATTTTGTCTGAGGTCTTAGCTGATTTATTTAGCTTTCCCCATGATGTCAAGCAAAGAGGCACTGAGTTAAGGAAGGCCTTGAAATACATCCACAGGTGCACCTCCAATTGACTCAAATTATGTCGATTAGCCTATCAGAAGCTTCTAAAGCCATGACATCGTTTTCTGGAATTTTCCAAGCTGTTTAAATGCACAGTTAACTTAGTGTATGTAAACTTCTGACCCACTGGAATTGTGATACAGTGAATTATAAGTTAAATAATCTGTCTGTAAACAATGGTTGGAAAAATTACTTGTGTCATGCACAAAGTAAATGTCCTAACCATTTTGCTAAAACTATAGTTTGTTAACAAGAAATGTGGAGAAAAAACTAGTTTGTGGTTGAAAAACGAGTTTTAATGAACAACCCAAGTGTATGTAAACTTCCGACTTCAACTGTATATACTGTATTCTAGTAAATGCCATTCTATTCATATACTATTATCAGGTATCAAGGTAAGACCCAGATGCAGACCGTGTCGAAGTAACAATGTTTATTACAGCAACAGGGGCAATGGTACAAGACGGCAGGCAGGCTCAAGGTCAGGTCAGGCAGAGGTTGGTAATCCAGAGGTGGGTCAAAGATACAGGACGGCAAGGGCAGGCAGAGTGGTCCGGTGGGTGGGTACAGGGTCAGGACAGGCAAGGGTCAAAACAAGGAGGACGAGAAAAGAGAGACTGGGGAAAAGCAGGAGCTGACACAAAAACGCTGACTGGCTTGACAAACAGAGAACACAGGTATAAATACACAGGGGATAATGAGGAAAACGGGCAAAACCTGGAGGGGGTGATGACAATCACAAAGACAGGTGAAACAGATCTTGGTGTGACAATTATATCCTAAGTATTCTACAGATACACTAAATATTCTATCCACATACTGTTGATCATGTCTATACATCCCATCGTATATACAGTTGAAGTCAGAAGTTTACCTACACTTAGGTTGGAGTCATGAAAACTCGCCTTTTCAACCACTACTGTAACGGCTTTCTTTAGGTGAAGTAGAGGCGGACCAAAACGCAGCGTGGTGGTTATTCATGTTTTTTAATAAAGACACTAGACATGAATAAACTAACAAAAACAATAAACGTGGAAAACCAAAAACAGCCCTATCTGGTGCAAAACACAGAGACAGGAACAATCACCCACAAACACACAGTGAAACCCAGGCTACATAAATATGGTTCCCAATCAGAGACAATGACTAACACCTGCCTCTGATTGAGAACCATATCAGACCAGACATAGAAATAGACAAACAAGACATCCAACATAGAATGCCCACTCAGATCACACCCTGACCAAAATTAAAACATAGAAACATACAAAGCAAACTATGGTCAGGGTGTGACAACTACACACATTTCTTGTTAACAAACTATGACCCCAATGACCCCAAGCATACTTCCAAAGTTGTGGCAAAATGGCTTAAGGACAACAAAGTCAAGGTATTGGAGTGGCCATCATGAATCCTGAACTCAATCCCATAGGCTACCCGAAACGTTTGACCCAAGTAAAAAAAAATGAAAGGCAATGCTAGTGTTTAAGTCAACTTCTGACCCTCTGGGAATGTGTTGAAAGAAATAAAAACTGAAAGAAATAATTCTCTCTACTATTATTTCACATTCTTAAAAAAATAAAGTGGTGATCTCAACTGACCTAAAACAGGGAATTTTTACTAGGATTAAATGTCAGGAATTGTGAAAATTTTAATTTATATGTATTTGGGTAAGGTGTATGTAAACTTCCAACTTCAACTGTATATATTTATACTCCGGACATCTGCTAAATATGTGTACATGAACAAATACAATTTGATTTGATCATTGCTAGACAGCCATTTTTAAGTTTTGCTATATATTTTCAAGCCGATTTAAGTCAAAACTGTAACTAAGCCACTCAGGAACATTCAATGTTGTCTTTCTCCTAGAACAGCCATTCAATTCTGTAACTGTTTTAAAGTCACTATTGGCCTCATGGTGAATTCCCTGAGCGGTATTCTTCCTCTCCGATAACTCAGTTAGGAAGGACGCCTGTATCTTTAATGTGACTGGTTGTATTGATACACCATCCACTACAAAGGAATATTCAATGTTTGCTTTTTTTTATATTTGTACCCATTTACCAATAGGTGCCCTTCTTTGTGAGACATTATAAAACCTCTTTGGTCTTTGTGGTTGAATCTGTGTTTGTAATTCACTGCTCGACTGAGGGACCTTACAGATAGTTGTATGTGTGGGGTACAGAGATGAGGTAGTCATTCAAATATCATGTTAAACAAGATTATTGCCCACAGAGTGAGTAAATTAAACTTATTCTGTTACTTGATAAGTAAATGTTTACTCCTGAACTTATTTAGGCTTGCCATTAGAAAGGGTTTGAATACTTATTGACTCAAGACATTTCAGCTTTTAATTTGTAGTTAATTTGTAAAAATGTCTAAAAACATAATTCCACTTTGACATTATGGGGTATTGTGTGTAGGCTAGTAACACAACAACATTTGGAAAACGTCAAGGGGTTCGAATACTTTCTGGAGGCACTGTCTTTGGGGTTGAAGTGGGAAATCCAAAGTGGGACATTCGTAGAAATATGTGTCAATGCCATGTGTTTCCTTATAAGATTACATGCAAATACTTTTCAGACTACGTTTTGTTTCAGCCCTGGTTTTTATTTTATTTGAATGTTACCACCCACCAGCATGGCATTGTTCATTAATCAGAACGAGCTGCCAAGTTCTTCCTCTTCATGACTGAGCTAAGCCAAACAGCTTTTGTCCCCTTGGCTACCTGAGTCACTTTGAAGTTTGTAGAAATGTTAAAATAATGTATCAGACTATATATAACACAATTGATATGGTAGGTGAAAATCCAAAGAAAAACCAACCAGATTTTGTTGTTGAGGTTCCAGGCTCTTATAATGAAAAGCTCTGGGTCCAATGCAATTCTAGCTCCCAGATTGCAAATCTTATGGCTTCCACTAGATGTCAACAGTCTTTCTTTAATATAGTATCTATGCATTTTATAAATGGTATAATGGCGTGATATAATTGCATTTTTAAACCCAGCTCCCTCCGTTGCCCCAAGATGATTGGCTTTGACCACTAATGTTTTGTTACACTGCATGCTAATTGTGCATCTAGAAGCCACAGGTGCCTTTTCCCATAATGAAAACTCAAGGAAATTGTTTATCTATTTTGTTGTACTGATGTTAAATTTGTATTGATGTTTCGTGTCAGATGCACTCAGGGTGTTGTTACATGCAGGGTTCGCGAGTATCTGATTGCAAAAACCCAAACTGTAATCTGTTACATTACCAGCAAAACTATTGTAATCAGATTACAGATATGTTTGAAAAACTAGATGATTACCGCTACTGTAACTGTAACACTTTTACTTTTTTCCTATGACATTCAGATCAGCATTGAAAAAAGACACAAGTTTAAGATTTTCCACATGAAAGTCTGACCACAAGTCAGAGACCACGCGAAAAGGGCAGGAATATGCTTTTGTAGGCTAGTCAAAGCTATGTTTTCAAATGGTGTGACTGCTTTTGGGATCCAAAGATTATCCAACTTGAATAAACGCTTTGAGGTAAGGACAAAAGCAGTGTTGAAGCCTACATGGATATAACTTTTTGTTGATATCTACATAGGGCATTCATGTGAATCACACTGCTGCTCTCTCATTTAGCTATGTGCGCATTAGGGATTGTGGTTGTTGTGGATGGCTGTTCACAATTGTATATGTGTATTTTAACCCAATAATGGTTGAATTGAAGAAGTTTGAGCTGCCTATCAATTATTGTTTTTGCGACAAGTGGACATCAAGTAAAAAATGGGCTCTTTCAACAGCTGCATAGTGTGGATCCCAGCCTATGGAATAAAGGTTTGAGGGATTTCCTCCCTTCTTCTAAACTCCTCCATGGTATTGTGCTCCATACTGTTATTTTATTTTTCTTCTCCATAGGCCTAATGGACACATGATCAAACTCACACACTTTTGATAGACTTAAGCAGCTGCAAATTATAGAGCTATCAAAGTGTCACCAACAAAAATATAAACAATAGGCTTATAGCAAATTCAGCATAGGCCTATGGCATTACATTTTCGCATGCAAATAGCACTTTTCGGTAGTGCCCAAAAGCATCCCTAGTCAAAAAATCCTATAGGATTACAATTTTTACAAATCCAATAGAAAATCCTATCAGATTTGGAAGACTATCCTATATGATTCCTATCAGATTTTGGAACCAGTCCTATTGGACTCCTATAGTATATTTTTTTCTCTCAAGATGAATCCTATAGGAGTCCAATAGGACTGATTTGATTATTGTATTGGAATCTTATAGAATACTATAAGATTTAATCATATAAGATAGAATTACATAGGAGTCCAATAGAACTGGATCCAAAATCTGATAACATAATGGAAAGGTAAATTGCTTTATTATCTAAATGTTGAAATTGAGTGTGCGACGGCGATAAACAAAATGGTGCAGTTTGAGGCCATGTGGCGGAGAGTGATCCGGGCACTGGAGAGGAGGGTGTGAGCAGGTGGGTCCCAAAAAAAGTAGTCCAATAGAATTCCAATAGGATTCTGATGCAGGTGGCACAAAATCCTATAGAACTGCAAGAATCCTATAGGATTCAATTATTACTTTTTATTTCCAATAGGAAAAAGGATTCCAATAGGATTTCAATAGGATTCTGATAGAGGTGACACAAAATCCTATAGGTGCTACGCTCGTTAGATGAATTAGACAGGTGCAGCGTGGTAGGCAAACATCTTACTTTGATTGAAAATGAACACCAAAACAAATACAAAACGAATGTAAAGTTCTGCAGGCTTTACAGCAACTAACAAAATCAAGATCCCACAAACTAAGGTGGAAAACAGGCTGCCTAAGTATGATCCCCAATCAGAGACAATGATAGACAGCTGCCTCTGATTGGGAACCATACCCGGCCAACAAAGAAATAGAACACGTAGATTACCCACCCTAGTCACACCCTGACCTAACCAAAATAGAGAATAAAAAGGATCTCTAAGGTCAGGGCGTGACAATAGGACTGTAAGAATCCTATATTTTTTGACTAGGGATGCCATTCCATGAGAGCAGCATTTGTTTTTTAACTCGAAGCAATGAGTTCAATTGGTCCTCCATGACAACAAAATAATCATAAACAATAATAAATCCTTAGTTGTGGGTCATGCTCAGGTTAAACAATTTGGCTAATCTATATTTCCAAGTGCTATTCTTGAAGATCAAGGGTTATTCAATTAATTGGAATGAATGGAAATTTGACAAACCTGATTTTTAATGTAAAGATATAACCTAATCGTATTTTTTACTGTATTAAAGTAGAATGCAATGGATTAGAAGAAGCCTATATAACCAACCCATAAAGTAAAATGCAACATCTATTAATGGCCAGCTATGTAAACTTTAACATTGATTTATCCTGCAATAGCCTAGATGAATTTCAATTGGCAATATTTATTTTTGTCTCCTTCTAATGCCAATTAAGGGGAAAGTAATCTAAAAGTAACTGAAAGTAATCAGATTACGTTACTGAGTTTGGGTAATCCAAAGGTATATTACCGTTACTGATTACAATTTTGGGGAGGTAAGTAGTAACTGTAACAAAATTACATTTAGAAAGTAACCTACGCAACCCTGGGAACATAATTTGCAGCGTGCATCATGAGCAAAGTCATGTATGTAGCCTATCATTTTACTTCCCAAATCAGGGTCTGATTTGGCTTCGCTGTATCGCAGCCGAATACTCCCAGCAGCCTACCTACAAAGGTTGCACCTGTCCATTACAATATGGAAAAGCGCATGCCTCTAAATCTTTCAATAGTAATCCATATTACCGGAGCTTCATTTTATTACTATTTCTATTGCGGATTCGAGGCCGCAATTTATGGAAAATGTTAACACTTTGGAGATATCAATAGATGGTCAAAGTCAAAGATACTGGTTTTCCCTAAATGTTTATGACAACTCCAGCTGCAGAACCAGCCATAGCCTAGCTCTTTTGAATACAGTGTAGTTAAAAAAAACATTAGCTAGCTAGATAAGGTTAGCGTGCTAGCTAGCGACACTGACAGCTGTCAGTGCCCTATTTGATGATGTTTCTCCACTCTACGTGGAAATCACCTTGATGTTCCTTCCCACCCCCAATTCGTGAATGTGTATTGCTTGTGTCATTCTTCAGAGATGTAACCTAAACAAGCATTTCGGCTCTAGAACAGGAATTACGTCAGAATAGGGGCGACATTGGTCAGTGGATTACATCATTCTGATTACATTAGAAGTTCCAGTGCATGGTGAGGGGTCATTTGAAGCAGAGCTGTGTGCTGGCTATAACTAATAGTATGACCCCTACTGATGACAGCTCATTTTTCAGTTTTGATGAAAAAGTCTTGCTCTTATTGCTGGCCATAGCTCATACAACGGTTATTATGTCCAACAAACAGAAGGTCTTTTAAAAAACAATGCTTGCTTTTCAAGAAACATCACTTGCTTGTTTTTTCATGTTGAATGATGTACAACATATGGACAGGATTTGCAAGTGGGAATTTTTGGTAACACTTTATTTTAAGGGTACCTAATAAACCATTTAGAAGGCATTTATAAATTGTATATTTCCTTAAAGATCCTGTGTTGTTGCTTATTCTTTTTCCAGGTTGTGGTACTAATGGATTGTCTACCAAAGGCATACATACCCATCTTATTGTGAGAAATTACACTGGTCACTCACAACATTTATAAAGGATTTATTAAGTATAACTAGGGCTCACTTTAGATTAGGGACTGCAAAAATACTTTACTAATGATTAGTAAATGGTTTATAAATGTGGGAGTAATGAGTAATAAATGGTGAACACAGAATTTATACATTATTTTTTAATGGTTTATTAGATACCCTTAATAAAATAAAGTGTTGGCAAATTTTTCTCTCATGTTCTTTTTGGGAGATTTGTTCATCAGAATGGTATCATCTGTCATTTTCCTGTGTACAGTGCTCACCACTATCAAATCTCACCAGAAGATGTTGCTCTTGGTCCAAACACACAACTAACCAGCGCCTACAGTATATTCCGTCTTCCGGTTTTTCATGTAAAGGGGGAAATATGAAAAGAGAACATGAAAATAACCAGACATTCCCCTCTTCCTATTCTTGCCCATTTATTGATCTTTAGTTTTCTGAGGTTCATTGGCCACTGAGACTGCAGTTGTTTTTATGCTCCGTGTCAGAGGAGTGCTCAGAGAAAGAGCTAATCCTGTGTGATTTCAGGTGGAAAGGGTTGTAATAGGCACAGCCAACGGTCTGTTTTTCAAACTGAGTGAAAACAGTAACAGAAAAACTGACATGAGACACTGGAGCTCTAACAGACTGTAAGAGGTTAATTTCCACAGCACCTTGAATAAAACTCCTCAAGGACCCCAGTGAGAAATAAATAAAGTGAAAAATAGATTATACCATATACAGTATCCAAACAGTATTCCCTATGCAGAGGGCAAAGGAGGATAGACACACCATCTTAGCAGGGTATGTGTCTACAGCTGGGCCTCAAGGGAGGGGATGCTGCCAAGTGGACAAGCCCCCCCCAGTATCTGGAGAGTCTTGAGGATTATGGTGGTCATGATGGTGCTTAAATCTATGGGGTGCTGGGGGGATGGCTGTGCTCTGACACACTTCCTCACCGCAGAACAGGAATCAGTCAAGGATATCCAACCGAACATCAGTCATGCATGGGGAACAGCCAGCGAGTAGAATGAACTCGTTCATCCGTGCAGCTCCCGAGGGGGATATGGGGGATGAGGAGGATGGGGGAAGGAGGGGGATACTGGACAGACTACAAGTACACAGACAATACAACACACACCCAGAAGACTGCCATTATTTGAAGTGAATTTCACTGGGCCTCCAGAGTGGCGCAGCGGTCTAAGGCACTGCATTGCATCCCTTGAGGCGTCACTACAGACCCGGGTTCGATCCCGGTCTGTGTCGCAGCCGGCCGCGACCGGGAGACCCATGAGGTTGCGCACAATTGGCCCAGCGTCGCCCGGGTTAGGGGAGGGTTTGGTCCTTGCCCCATCGCGCTCTAGTGACTCCTATGGCGGGCTGGGCTCATGCGCACTGCCACAGTCGCTAGTTAAGCGAGCAGTGTGTCAAGAAGCAGTGCAGGTGGCCATATAAGAAATTAGTGATCAGCAAAGCAGTCAAAAATACCTCTGCTTTAACTGCAGTTAAGCATTTGAATGTTTTTCCCCCATTCTTCCACTTTAAATCTCACTTTCTTGCTCTCTCTGCACTCCCCCCTTTCTGCCCCCCCTCTCTCTTGTCCCTCTGTTCCTCTCCCTGGCCCTATCTCTGTCTCAATGATTCCCCTTCTCTCTCTGCCCCCCCCCCTCGCTCTCTTGTCCCTCTGTTCCTCTCCTTGGCCCTATCTCTGTCTCAATGATTCCCCTTCTCTCTCTGTCCCTTACCCCTCTCATAAGTTGTATATTTTATTGTGTTGATGGTGTTCATGTGTATTGTGTATTTATGTATGCTGTGTCAAATAATTCAGCATTAAGTGCTATTGATACTATTTAATGGTTAATTTGAAATAATCCTCTCTTTCTCTCTCAAACTCTCTCCTCCCCAAGGACATTGCACAGCTGTGAATCCATTTGCTCCATGAGGGACCACCATCCTGTCTGCGGGACATAGAAGGCTTCCGCTCCACAGCTGATCCATGGTGGAGGCACTATCATGGAGGCCAGCTGCAATAGCTTGCTTACAAACTTGTTTACATATCATAACAACAGATTTCATAGACACTGTATGTTGTCAAAGGAGGTCTTACCCATTTTTACAGTATATGTCATGACTTGTTAAAGTGCCCTTGGCTGTCTGAAATGCAAAGTATTAAAACATTACAATCTCAAGATAAAGAACATACGCTGCGAGGAGGCTACTTGTTTACATTTCATTACCACATCCAACATCCCATATTCAGTGGGATGGTTATACTGCATAGGGCCTCCCTTTCTCCCTTTATAAAATCACCATGGTAGCTCTCTGACCCAACAGGGAGGAGAGTTAAACGAAAAAGAAGACACTGCTTTTATGAGGGAAATTTAGCCATAAATGAGAGCGGGTGTGAACACAGAGGTACCCTGATGGGGAGGAGAGTCAGAGAGTTCATGGTAGCAGTTATAGCCTCAATCCAGCCAATAATGATTCAACACTGATTGGGGCCTAAGTCTCAGGCTGCAAAATAATTGGGGAAATGTTGTATAGCAAGAAAGCAAACAAACAACAAACTTTGAACCATTTGTCATCTTCTGTTTCGATCTTCTTTCAAAATAAATACAGTGGGCCCTGAGGGACCAATAAAAACTGCACAAAGAGAGACACTCTGTGAGAAACCCAAGCACATTAAAGAGATTTTCTGGAAGTTTCGTATAATTTCAGCCAGTAGTTTTGAAAGTACAGATCAAGAGCCAAAACGGCTCCCCGAAAATGTTGCACAATTGCGTACAACCCCATCACGTCATTGTTCTCAAGCCTCTGTAGCGTGTGCCCAAAGAGATAAAAAAAACTCTATGGTGTTCCTGTGGTGTGCATGTTGGGTGTGTATGTTAGTCTCACCCCATGCAACCTCATTGGACAACACTGGGCCGACCTGATCCCCGCCTCCCATTTTAACCTGGCAAACTCATTGGACATCATTCCACTTGCCAATCAATATTGTCTATCACGTTTGATTGTTGCAGGCTAGTTCCTGACTTTCCGTAGTTGCAAGTATGGTCTCATCAGACTAGTACGGCAAACAAGCAAGTGAATGTGATTATGTATTTTTATACAATGGAAAAGTTATAGTTATATGTTTGCATTACATTCCCTATTCCTTGAAAGTTGTGTATTGATGATATATAGCATTTGCCTACATGATGAATGATGATCGCTGGAAATCAATTGCAATGTTGGATTATGACCCCATACCTGTATAAAAACAAATATGGCTGTCTATCAATAATGACAAAACACCTGGCACTGAAGGCGGTGTAGCCTGATGACTCAGGATTATGCATGTCAGCTGCAACAGCAAGTCAAATCATTGCCACCCTTAACGGAGAGCTTCAGTCTTAAAATGGGTGGCTAGTAATAAGCTAGTCCTATATATACAGTATATACAGTGGGGCAAAAAAGTATTTAGTCAGCCACCAATTGTGCAAGTTCTCCCACTTAAAAAGATGAGAGAGGCCTGTAATTTTCATCATAGGTACACTTCAACTATGACAGACAAAATGAGAAAAAATGCATTTTAATCAGATAAAAAAAAATGGATAAAACATCCTCACGGCACAACCCAGATTGTGAAGAGAGAGAGAGACACACACACACACACACACACACACACACACACACACACACACACACACACACACACACACACACACACACACACACACACACACACACACACACACACACACACATTGTAATATTGTAATGTTTTTATATTGTAGTATTGTAAAATACATATCGTAAAATGTGTAATAATAGAGTATGATGTATTGTTTTATTATGATGTCATTGTTTTATTCCTGGGTGGACTGCTTGGCAGCAGCTAATGGGGATCCGAAAAAATAAAATACAAATAATGTGTGAATGTTTTTAAGCACAAAAGGTGGACACATGGAATTATTTTATTTGGAGGGATGGTTGACACAACAGAAAAGTAGACCCATAATTTATTGTCTAAAAAGTGGGTGAAAGTTTGCTCCAGTATGCATTTCTCGAGCACGCCAATATCGTCGTGATATTGAATGGGACAAATGAATGGACGCATGCCTTGAAAAAACCTTTCAGCCTATTGTGCAATCAGTGGAGGCTGCTGAGGGGAGGCGGCTCATAATAATGGCTGGAACGGAAACCAGGTGTGTTTGATACTATTCCACTGATTCCGCTCCAGCCATTGTCACGAGCCCATCTTCCCCAATTAAGGTGCCACCAACCTCCTGTGTGTGCAATATATTCCAAAATTCACCTGCGACACCATTTAGGAGCGAAAGATTGTCAGTACAGTGTTTCTAATCGGATTAGAAACACCATCTTTAGCACACAAAATGATCTAGTTTGCAGAGAAATGCATTGAAAGAGACAAGTTACACTACTACCGAGGTCTAATAGATAATACAACTTCTAATTGTGGATGTTTTCTAACTTATGATGCATGGATTTGATCAATATATTCAGTGTATTTTCACTGTTATCAAAGTAACTAATTGTGAGCGCATGCAGCCACTCAGAGTGCGCATTTACTACATGACAGGAACGAGTTTGTAGATCTCATGATCTAAATGATGGCAGGTTAGAATGTTAAGATTCTGTGCCATTTCCTGCTGGGAAAAGACTGTAGATGGATTTGTTATGCATGTATGAGCCATACATTGTAAACTGACATGGTCAAAGCATATTGATGCAACAGGAGGTTTAAACAATAACAAGGTTGTTTTCATTCCTCTGGAGTATGTCTTTAACAGTGTGAATGAAGAGAGGGAGAGAAGCACTTTCAAATCCTATACTTTAAAAAGTGATTTAACATTATCTCATCTGATTGAGCTCAGCTTCTTGCCCTTCTGGCCAGCTTGAGGTCCATGGACTGGGCTTAATCATCCATTCTCAGTGTGGAAGAATAGGTTTGGCTCTGAGTACTTGAGGGGGAAAGATTAACCGGGCTAGTTATCCAATCAGCAGAGCTTCCTCTCCTCTCCTGGCCCTCCAACGCCACAGGAACATATTCACACCACCAGCCTTTAATCTCAACTACTTTGTAAGACTTTAAATATGTCATGTTCTGCATTTGATACTACCAAGCCACCCCACCACCTTAAAGATGACACGATTGCTGTTACGGGATTCCGCTCAATAAATCCGAAAGGGCAAATCTGGGTCAGTACATCTTTGTCTCCCAAATACATTTGCAGTCTTCTTGGGACGGGGGACGGGGACCTCTTTCTTTTTTATTTTTTTATTTTTTTTGAATTTTACCCCTTTTTCTCCCCAATTTCGTAGTATCCAATTGTTGTAGTAGCTACTATCTTGTCTCATCGCTACAACTCCCGTACGGGCTCGGGAGAGACGAAGGTTGAAAGTCATGCGTCCTCCGATACACAACCAACCAAGCCGCTGCTTCTTTAACACAGCGCACATCCAACCCGGAAGCCAGCCGCACCAATGCGCCGGAGGAAACACCGTGCACCTGGCCACCTTGGCTAGCGTACACTGCGCCCAGCCCGCCACAGGAGTCGCTGGTGCGCGATGAGACAAGGACACCCCTACCGACCAAGCCCTCCCTAACCCGGGCGACGCTAGGCCAATTGTGCGTCGCCCCACGGACCTCCCGGTCGCGGCCGGTTACGACAGAGCCTGGGCGCGAACCCAGGGGACCTCTTTCTTTAGGTTTACAGTTGCAGGGGTGAAGCCAGTGAATTAGTTCTCTCTAAGTTCTTGCAAGTTCATGAGGAAACATGAAAAGACATAATGAAATAGTGATTGATTGTAAGGACCATGTAAAATAGAGGCAAAGGTACATGTTTTCTGAAGTCAACTGCTGCAGATTACCTAGATACAGGTTCAACAGATACTATGTAATATGTCTAATTATAAATTGGCTGGTTTGAGCTCTGAATGCTGATTGGCTGACAGCTGTGGTATATCAAACCGTACACCACAGGTATGAGAAAACGTTTATTTGTATTGTTTTAATTACGTTGGTAACCAATTTATAATAGCAATAAGGAACCTCCGGGGTTTGTGGCATATGGCCAATATACCTCGGCTAAGGGCTGTATCCAAGCACTCCGCTTTGCGTTGTGCATAAGAACAGTCCTTAGCCGTGGTATATTGGCCATATACCACACCACCACGGGCCTTATTGTTTAAATATAAATAATAATTTTAGATGCTATCAAACATTTTTTTAGGAAGGGTAGTCATCAGAGATGAGTGAGAACTACTGCATTACAGAACTAGTTAGCCATTATTTCCAGTGGTGGAAAACGTACCCAATTGTCATACTTGAGTAAAAGTATAGATACCTTAATAGAAAGTTACTCAAGTAAAAGTGAAAATCACACAGTAAAATACTACTTGGGTAAAAGTTAAAAAGTATTTGATATTAAATATACTTAATAAGTATCAACAGTAAATGTAATTGATAAAATATATGTAAGTATCAAAAGTAAAAGTATAAATCATTTTTAATTCCTTATATTAAGCAAAGCAAACAGCACCCTTTTCTTGTTTTTAAAATGTACGGATAGCCATGGGCCCACTCCAACACTCAGACATCATTTACAAAGGATGCATTTGTGATTAGTGAGTCTGCCAGACTGTAGGCAGTAGGGATGACCATGTATTCTCTTGATAAGTGTGTATATTTCAAAATATTCATGTTCTGCTAAGCATTCAAAATGTACTTTGGGTTGTTGGGAAAAATGTATGGAGTGAAAAGTACAATATTTTATTTTGGAATGTAATGAATAAAAGGAAAAGTAGTCAAAAATATAAATAGCAAAGTAAAGTACAGATACCCCACAAAATTAAGTAGTACTTTAAAGTATTTATTCTTAAGTACTTTACTGTCACGACTTCCGCCGAAGTCGATGCCTCTCCTTGTTGGGGCGGTGCTCGGCGGTCGACGTCACCGGTCTTCTAGCCATCATTGATCCATTTTTCATTGTCCATTGGTTTTGTCTTGTCTTCCTACACACCTGGTTCCAATCCCATTCATTACCTGTTATGTATTTAACCCTCTGTTTCCCATCATGTCTTTGTCAGAGATTGTTTGTAATTATTTTCATGTTGTTTGTATTGGTGCGCGTCGGGTCTTCGTACCCACTTTGTGTGTATTTTTTCATGGTTTTGGAGTTATGTTTTTACGTCATTAAACTACTCCATTTTACCAAGATAAATTCTCCTGCGCCTGACTTCACACCTATGACATTTACACCACTGATTATTTCACTTTGGAAATGAAATAGACTGGCAAAATACTATCCATCAATTACACATTCATTACATATTTTTTCATCATAATCATGAGCTTTGAAGCTGCTAGACTGTATTGACAAGCAGGCTGAATCTTCCTGACATATGACAAAATAAGCTCCTCTGTGGAATTAGTCATTTGCTTTGGGTGGAACATTGGCTTGCTGCTGGGAAGACTGTCATTATGAGGCTTTACAGATACATCTGACAGATTTTCTGTTACACAAGTTCATATGTATTTTAAATTATCTATATTATTGTGCCTTGGGCTGGATTCAATCCATATTGCAGAAGTATCGCAGAAGGTTTCACGTTATAGCTTGATTGAAATTTAAATGCAAAGACAATTTAAATTGCTGAATATGTACAGTGGGGCAAAAAAGTATTTAGTCAGCCACCAATTGTGCAAGTTCTCCCACTTAAAAAGATGAGAGAGGCCTGTAATTTTCATCATAGGTACACTTCAACTATGACAGACAAAATTAGAAAAAAAATCCAGAAAATCACATTGTAGGATTTTTAATGAATTTATTTGCAAATTGTGGTGGAAAATAAGTATTTGGTCACCTACAAACAAGCAAGATTTCTGGCTCTCACAGACCTGTAACTTCTTCTTTAAGAGGCTCCTCTGTCCTCCACTCGTTACCTGTATTAATGGCACCTGTTTGAACTTGTTATCAGTATAAAAGAGACCTGTCCACAACCTCAAACAGTCACACTCCAAACTCCACTATGGCCAAGACCAAAGAGCTGTCAAAGGACACCAGAAACAAAATTGTAGACCTGCACCAGGCTGGGAAGACTGAATCTGCAACAGGTAAGCAGCTTGGTTTGAAGAAATCAACTGTGGGAGCAATTATTAGGAAATGGAAGACATACAAGACCACTCTCCCTCGATCTGGGGCTCCATGCAAGATCTCACCCCGTGGGGTCAAAATGATCACAAGAACGGTGAGCAAAAATCCCAGAACCACACAGGGGGACCTAGTGAATGACCTGCAGAGAGCTGGGACCAAAGTAACAAAGCCTACCATCAGTAACACACTACACCGGGGACTCAAATCCTGCAGTGCCAGACGTGTCCCCCTGCTTAAGCCAGTACATGGCCAGGCCCGTCTGAAGTTTGCTAGAGAGCATTTGGATGATCCAGAATAAGATTGGGAGAATGTCATATGGTCAGATGAAACCAAAATATAACTTTTTGGTAAAAACTCAACTCGTCATGTTTGGAGGACAAAGAATGCTGAGTTGCATCCAAAGAACACCATACCTACTGTGAAGCATGGGGGTGGAAATATCATGCTTTGGGGCTGTTTTTCTGCAAAGGGACCAGGACGACTGATCCGTGTGAAGGAAAGAATGAATGGGGCCATGTATCATGAGATTTTGAGTGAAAACCTCCTTCCATCAGCAAGGGCAATGAAGATGAAACGTGGCTGGGTCTTTCAGCACGACAATGATCCCAAACACACCGCCCGGGCAATGAAGGAGTGGCTTCGTAAGAAGCATTTCAAGGTCCTGGAGTGGCCTAGCCAGTCTCCAGATCTCAACCCCATAGAAAATCTTTGGAGGGAGTTGAAAGTCCGTGTTGTCCAGCAACAGCCCCAAAACATCATTGCTCTAGAGGAGATCTGCATTGAGGAATGGGCCAAAATACCAGCAACAGTGTGTGAAAACCTTGTGAAGACTTACACATTTTTTTTGACCTCTGTCATTGCCAACAAAGGGTATATAACAAAGTATTGAGATAAACTTTTGTTATTGACCAAATACTTATTTTCCACCATAATTTGCAAATAAATTCATAAAAAATCCTACAATGTGATTTTCTGGATTTTTTTTCTCATTTTGTCTGTCAAAGTTGAAGTGTACATATGATGTAAATTACAGGCCTCTCTCATCTTTTTAAGTGGGAGAACTTGCACAATTGGTGGCTGACTAAATACTTTTTTGCCCCACTGTATGCCCAAACGGAAATGGCCTTTCCATTTTCACGTGGATCCACTACGATACTTCCAAGATACGGATGAATCCATCCCTGTCCGCATTACTTGGTATGGATTGCTGACTGACTAATTGTCATTTTACATTTGAGTCATTTATCAGATGCTCTTATCCAGAGTCATTTAAAGGAGCATTTAGGGTTAAGTGCCTTGCTCAATGACTCAGCAGCATATTTTTCACTTCGTTGGCTGGTGGATTCGAACCAGCAACTTTTCAGTTATTGGCTCCACGCTCTTAAAAGCTAGGCTACCTGCCACCCTGATTTGTTTAAACGCATTTGTTAAGGTGTAGATTAACAAGCTAATCCATTTGCTGTGTCTTAACAGGCTTAACCGATGATTGTGTACATATGGTTTCAGATGAAGACTCAAAATTAGACCAAATGACTGTATAACAAAACTCCAATATGAACAAACACAAAATGATTGATGACTCTATATTCAGTAAAGTATGTTGCTACAAGTGATAAAGACTTTGATGCATTTGATGCATGAAGAAAACATGGACCATTGACCTCTGTCATGAAAAGCTGCATTGGAGGAACTGTGCTGAAATCACTCCCATGGAAAATGACATGGGTGGAGCTGTCTATGGTGCTGAAACCCACTAAACTATCCCAACTGTTAAAAATGAGGAAAAAAACAGAATGCAGAGTTGTAGTGCAACTACTGCGCTGTTCCATATCATCAGATCTAATACGTATACTGGCTATGTCTGCAATATACCTATCAGAGTAAACATTATATTATATGTACACTACCGGTCAAAGGTTTTAGAACACCTACTCATTCAAGTGTATTTCTTTATTTTTACTATTTTCTACATTGTACAAAAATAGTGAAGACATCAAAACTATAAAATAAAACATATGGAATCATGTAGTGACCAAAAAAGTGTTAAACAAATCAAAATATATTTTATATTTGAGATTCTTCAAAGAAGCAACCCTTTTCCTTGATGACAGCTTTGCACACATTTGGCATCTCTCAACCAGCTTCATGAGGTAGTCACCTGGAATGCATTTCAATTAACAGGCGTGCCTTGTTAAAAGCTAATTTGTGGAATTTCTTTCCCTCTTAATGCGTTAATGCCATTCAGTCGTGTTGTGACAAGGTAGGGGTGGTATACAGAAGATTGCCCTATTTGGTAAAAGACCAAGTCCATATTATGGCAAGAACAGCTCAAATAAGCAAAGAGAAATGACAGTCAATCATTACTTTAAGACATGAAGGTGTCACAATCTGACCTTAGTTCTTTTGTTATGTCTTTGTTTTAGTATGGTCAGGGCGTGAGTTGGGTGGGTTGTCTATGTTAGTTTTTCTATGATTTGCTATTTCTTTGTTTGGCCTGGTATGGTTCTCAATCAGAGGCAGCTGTCTATCGTTGTCCTTGATTGAGAACCATATTTAGGTAGACGGTTTTCTATTGTGTTTCGTGGGTGATTGTTTTCTGTTGTGTGTCTGCACCAGCCAGAACTGTTTTCGGTTGTTTCTCTTTGTTATTTTTGTTATTTCCATGTTCATTTTATTAAATGTGGACACATACCACGCTGCACCTTGGTCCTCCTCTTCTCCTTCATACGGCGACCGTTACAGAAGGTCAGTCAATACGGAACATGTCAAGAACTTTTCAAGTTTCTTCAAGTGCAGTCGCAAAAACCATCAAGCACTATGATGGAACTGGCTCTAATGAGGACTGCCACAGGAATTGGAAGACCAAGAGTTACCTCTGCTGCAGAGGATGAGTTTCCAGCCTCAGAAATTGCAGCCCAAATAAATGCTTCACAGATTTCAAGAAACAGACACATCAGTGGAGACTATTGTTAGGGAAGATTCAGAATTTGTTGGTAACATATGTAAGATGTTTTATATTCATCAAATGTGTGTAAGTTAATTCTCATCAGAATGGTATTTTTGTGTTATTCTGTGGTGAGGTTGCAGTTATCTGTTCTATGTCAAAACTAAGTTGCCTGGGCCGCTGAGAGGGGAGAGGTCAAAGTGTCATCATGTGTAAACATATCTTTCACTCTCTACCTTTCCCATAGTGGGGAAAGGAAGGTTGCAGTGTCTGGAATCATTCTATGCTCCCTCTTATGTTGTTTCTATCTTAACCTATAGCCTCACCCTCCTCTCCGTGAGTTTGTCCAGGAGTTTGTATTTAGAGTGGGTTGTATCTAAATGACAATTTGATATATGCCTGTTGTAATGGAGGATTGGTTTATGGTTTGGGAAAGGAGACAAAGCTGAACGATGAGTTATGTCTATGCTGTCTGACTATGTGTGTCTTTGCTATTAAAGGAACTCAGTTGCATTGTAAGGGGGCTCTCAGAGGATTCACTGGGAGACACTGAATCAATCTGAGAGTCACAGGGTTGTGATAGAGCTTATATAATTAAAGATGGACTTTTATAACTAACTCTGACTTGTGTGTGTGGTTTGCTCCCATGATTTGGTAAATAGAGGAAATTTCCACGACACTATCCCCCCTTTGCCTTGATGCCAGCTTTTCACGCTCTTGGCATTCTCTCAACCAGCTTCACATGGAATGCTTTTCCAACAGTCTTGAAGGAGTTCCCACATATGCTGAGCACTTGTTGGCTGCTTTTCCTTCACTCTCCGGTCCGACTCATCCCAAACCATCTCAATTTGGCTGAGGTCGGGGGAATGTGGAAGCCAGGTCATCTGATATAGCACTACATCACTCTCCTTCCTGGTAAAATATCCCTTACACAGCCTGGAGGTGTGTTGGGTCATTGTCCTGTTGAAAATGATAGTCCCCCTAATCTCAAACCAGATGGGATGGTGTATCCCTGCAGAATGTTGTGCTAGCCATGCTGGTTAAGTGTGCCTTGAATTCTAAATAAATACTAAATACTTCTAAATTCTAAATACTGACAGTGTCACCAGCAAAGCACCCCCACACCATCACACCACCTCCTCCATGCTTCACGGTGCGAACTACACGTGCAGAGATCATCCATTCACCTACCCTGTATCTCACAAAGACATGGAGGTTGGAACCAAAAATCTCCAATTTGGACTCCAGAACAAAGGTCAAATTTCCACCTATCTAATGTCCATTGCTTGTGTTTCTTAGCCAAAGCAAGGCCTGATTCACACAGTCTCCTCTGAACAGTTGATGTTGAGATGTGTCTGTTACTTGAACTCTGTAAAGCATTTACTTCGGCTGCAAGTTCTGAGGTTGGTAACTAATGAACTTATTCTCTGCAGCAGAGGTAACTCTGTGGCAGGCTTCATGAGAGCCAGTTTCATCATAGCGCTTGATGGTTTTTGCGACTGCACTTGAAGAAACTTTCAAAGTTCTTGACATGTTCCGTATTGACTGACCTTCATGTCTTAAAGTAATGATGGACTATCATTTCTCTTTGCTTATTTGAGCTGTTCTTGCCATAATATGGACTTGGTCTTTTACCAAATAGGGAACTCTTCTGTATACCCCCCTACCTTGTCACAACACAAGTGATTGGCTCAAACGCATTAAGAGGGAAAGAAATTCCACAAATTAACTTTTAACAAGGCACACCTGTTAATTGAAATGCATTTCAGGTGACTACCTCATGAAGCTGGTTGAAAAAATGCCAGTGTTCTTCTTTGAAGAATCTCAAATATAAAATATATTTTGATTTGTTTAACACTTTTTTGGTTTCTACATGATTCCACGTGCTATTTCATAGTTGTGATGTTTTCACTATTATTCTACAATGTAGAAAACAGTAAAAAATAAAGAGAAACTCTTGAATGAGTAGGTGTTCTAAAACTTTTGACTGGTAGTGTATGTACTCCACACAGTTTCTGTAACGTGATTGAAGTAATTCTTAAGAATGAATCATAGTTCATGGAACCACAGTAATTCAGCATGGAACTAAAATCTTCTGTATGAACAAAGCACTTTGTGATTCAGATAATGCATTACCCATATCTCACAGCATGAGGGTATTGTTAAAGGGGTTCATGTTTCCCTGTGATCTTGAGCCGGAGGAAATATAAACAGGAAATAGTGGGAAGAAGTCTGGAGAGAAAATAGAGCACAGGAAAATAGACTACATAGAGGATTAGAGGGAGTCTTTCACCTGCAGCTAGCAATATTAATTCCACACTCTTAGAAAAAAGGATCCTTAAAGGGTCCTTCAGCTGGCTCTATAGGAGCACCCTTTTTTCGTTCCAGGTAGAACCATTTTGCGTTCCCTCTGTAGAAAGGAACCAAAATGGTTCTACCTGGAACCAAAAAGGGTTCTTCAAAGGGTTATCCAATGGGGACAGCCGAAAAACCCTTTTAGGTTCTAGATAGCACTTTGTTTTTAGAGTGCAGTGACATTAGGCCCTAATCTCTATTCACCAGGGGTTTTCATTAACGTAGAACGAATGTTGAAGGGCGAGCACGTAGTCATATCCAAAAGCATGCTAGGAAACAAATCTGTCTTGAGTGAAATGTTGCCATGGCAAACAAGAAGCACGAGGGTGGGGGCTGGATAACATCATTGCTCTGAGGTTACAGAAAACCTCACTGCTACTAATATATTAATGGAACCAGTTAGACGTTGACTGGCGCTTCATCAGAAGGGCTGCGGGGTGAAGTGTTGTGGCTGGTGGACAACATAGAGCAGTGTTTCCATTAGCTGCCTGCCTGGCCCAGCCAAAACAACAGCATGACTTGGGATTGCTTCATGGTGTTAACTATTCATTATAAACTGGGTGGGTCGATCCCTGAATACTGATTGGCTGACAGCCGTGTTATGTCAGACAATATACCACGGGTATGACAAAACATGTATTTTTACTGCTCTAATTACGTTGGTAACCAGTTTATAATAGCAATAAGGCACCTTGGGGGTTTGTGATATATGGCCAATATACTATGGCTAAGGGCTGTGACCAGATACTCTGTGTTGCATTGTGCCTAAGAGCAACCCTAAGCCGTGGTATATTGGCCACATACTACACCTCCTTGGGCCTTATTGCTTAAATATGCTATGATGATACTAAGTATCCAATCTAGAAGACAAAACTGAAGAACTTGCTCATTTGCCTATTGTATATGTCAAAATCCAAAGGAAAACGTTTCAACCTAAAATATGTAGACAACACAGCTGTACAATCTGAATATTCAAAATACAATGCATGTCACTCTGGTATATATGATTCGGGAGACAGACGCAGGAATGCGGAATAGTTTTTTAAAATTAAGCCCCAAATTACGGCGTGCCGTGTAAAGGCACGGGGATGAAGACCAAACAAACACATACGCAAAACACAGGGTTGAAACCCAAACAAAAGAGCGAGGAGAACCTCAAATAAATACACACGCGCACAATGACTAACACACGGGACGAGACCCGTAATCCTCTGCGCAATCCACAAGGGCACAAAAGCCCTAAACACACAGCACAGGTACTCACACACACCAATGGACATTGTAACAATAATCGACAGCACCATGGTGAACAAAGGGCACATACAGTGCCTTGCGAAAGTATTCGGCCCCCTTGAACTTTGCGACCTTTTGCCACATTTCAGGCTTCAAACATAAAGATATAAAACTGTATTTTTTTGTGAAGAATCAACAACAAGTGGGACACAATCATGAAGTGGAACGACATTTATTGGATATTTCAAACTTTTTTAACAAATCAAAAACTGAAAAATTGGGCGTGCAAAATTATTCAGCCCCCTTAAGTTAATACTTTGTAGCGCCACCTTTTGCTGCGATTACAGCTGTAAGTCGCTTGGGGTATGTCTCTATCAGTTTTGCACATCGAGAGACTGACATTTTTCCCATTCCTCCTTGCAAAACAGCTCGAGCTCAGTGAGGTTGGATGGAGAGCATTTGTGAACAGCAGTTTTCAGTTCTTTCCACAGATTCTCGATTGGATTCAGGTCTGGACTTTGACTTGGCCATTCTAACACCTGGATATGTTTATTCTTGAACCATTCCATTGTAGATTTTGCTTTATGTTTTGGATCATTGTCTTGTTGGAAGACAAATCTCCGTCCCAGTCTCAGGTCTTTTGCAGACTCCATCAGGTTTTCTTCCAGAATGGTCCTGTATTTGGCTCCATCCATCTTCCCATCAATTTTAACCATCTTCCCTGTCCCTGCTGAAGAAAAGCAGGCCCAAACCATGATGCTGCCACAACCATGTTTGACAGTGGGGATGGTGTGGTCAGCTGTGTTGCTTTTACGCCAAACATAACGTTTTGCATTGTTGCCAAAAAGTTCAATTTTGGTTTCATCTGACCAGAGCACCTTCTTCCACATGTTTGGTGTGTCTCCCAGGTGGCTTGTGGCAAACTTTAAACAACACTTTTTATGGATATCTTTAAGAAATGGCTTTCTTCTTGCCACTCTTCCATAAAGGCCAGATTTGTGCAATATACGACTGATTGTTGTCCTATGGACAGAGTCTCCCACCTCAGCTGTAGATCTCTGCAGTTCATCCAGAGTGATCATGGGCATCTTGGCTGCATCTCTGATCAGTCTTCTCCTTGTATGAGCTGAAAGTTTAGAGGGACGGCCAGGTCTTGGTAGATTTGCAGTGGTCTGATACTCCTTCCATTTCAATATTATCGCTTGCACAGTGCTCCTTGGGATGTTTAAAGCTTGGGAAATCTTTTTGGTATCCAAATCCGGCTTTAAACTTCTTCACAACAGTATCTCGGACCTGCCTGGTGTGTTCCCTGTTCTTCATGATGCTCTCTGCGCTTTTAACGGACCTCTGAGACTATCACAGTGCAGGTGCATTTATACGGAGACTTGATTACACACAGGTGGATTGTATTTATCATCATTAGTCATTTAGGTCAACATTGGATCATTCAGAGATCCTCACTGAACTTCTGGAGAGAGTTTGCTGAAAGTAAAGGGGCTGAATAATTTTGCACGCCCAATTTTTCAGTTTTTGATTTGTTAAAAAAGTTTGAAATATCCAATAAATGTTGTTCCACTTCATGATTGTGTCCCACTTGTTGTTGATTCTTCACAAAAAAATACAGTTTTATATCTTTATGTTTGAAGCCTGAAATGTGGCAAAAGGTCGCAAAGTTCAAGGGGGCCGAATACTTTCGCAAGGCACTGTATTTACAAATACAATCAGTGGGGATAGGGGCCAGGTGTGCGCAATGAAAGTTCCAGAGGGATCCGTGACAATGCACTTTAAACCCATTGTGCATATTGTTCCAAATCTAGGATAAGGAGGGGTATTCTGATGAGTCTATTGCAAACAACATCAGCAGCCAGGCGATGTGCGTCAGTCAGAGCAGTTAACATCAGCCCCCACACTCCCATTTGGCACAGATACCACATTTGATTGGAAGCTTGTTAGCAAAATATATTACACCATCCCGGTTCTTTTCCCAATCCTGTCATTGGGAATTCTGACTGGCAGTTCTATTTTTAGGGGCCTCCCAGAGTTGGCACAGTGAAAACTGGTTCAGATGGCGCAACAATCTCTGATCAAATTAGAGGATTTCATCAGTGGGAGAAGAGACTGATGCCATGAAGACCACTGCATTATCTCCCTTCCTAGTCTCACAAAGAAAAGTATATTATCTACAAGCAAGGAAAAGAAACGTCAAGTGGACATTTTCCTTTTTGCTCACACTCACTATTTTTCTTTCAACATGGTACCCTCATTTCCATTGTCCATGTGGCAGAGGGTCTTGTGCTGCCCATGATAGAGGACGTAAGTGTTAGGCAATGTCCCAACAGCACGTCCACCAGCAGAATATATTATTCTTGTCAGGAGCTGGCTCCCAGTTCAGTAAACATTGGCTTTTACATTGTTGTTTTAGAGTGTTGGAGGGCTGTATGCTGGTCTATGACTATTAACGTATGATTACTGTTGGAGAAATCGTTTACATTTAGATGTAAACACATTAATCTCAGAATATGCCTGGAGGAGTGAGGATTAACCTGTAATTCAGTTTCTGTCAATGGGTCTGAGCAACAGAATGAAGCCTATTTCATCACTGCTGCAGAAGTATTGGCCCTAGAGATTGGCCAATGGCCACATACAAAATCTGGAAATGACATACTGGATTTGATATCAATACAACAACCATCTAAAATAGCCTTTCTGGGATATAGTTTGGTTGTCATAGCAGTATGCAACATATTTTTTAAACACCCGTAGTATAGCAGACAGAAAAATATCTTGAATGCATTAAAAGGGACAAATATGTTTCAGTTTTTGCAGAGGTTATTTTTTAAATGTGCTTAATCATACTAAGTGGTCAGGCCTCTAAGTCCTCTAAACTTTTAACTCTCCTTATGTCCAGTCTCTCTACGGCTGAGTGCAAGTCAATAACACACACCCCAATGACCCAAAAACAACAGACAGACAACGCTACTTCCCGGCAGTGGAGTCTCCAGTTATATAAGGTACTTTGTCTTGCAGGTGATTGCATGCAGTTACTGATTGTATCATTTAAGTAGAAATAAAGCCGAAATGTGAGCCAAAGCAACCTTGGAAGACACTCTGCAAAGGACCTCCCATTTGAGGGCAGCAGTAGGGAAGCAGCCGCTATGGAGAGAGTGGAATTCCTGTCTGGTCATTAGGGGAGAGAGAGAGGGTGGGAAGAGAGGCTAAATGGATTCAACAATGTCTTGCACACTGAATGAAAATCATGGCAGCTCCAAAGACATTAAAAAAATGACCACACTTCCAAAAATCTATTGTTAGTGATGACATCATCTGCCTGCTGTGCTGCCTCTCATCCCATTCCCCCTGAGGTCACCATTCAGCCAAATGTCTCATTACCTCTGTCTTGCCGCACAGATGCTCCATCTCACGCCCCTAGCCCAGGGGCTAGAAATATCAGTCATCTTTAGGCAGGTCAGCACAAAAAACAATATATAATTTATTTAATCAACATATTTATCAACTATTTGTTGACTATTGATATGAATGAGATGTAATACTTCTGTTGCAAGCAGTAAGTCCTTTCAGAATTAAATAGTTTTAATGAGAGTAGCAGTGATAAAATGTCACACCCATATCGCCAAACTATTATTAGATCAATTAAATATACCAAACATATGGGGACGGCCAGCTGGTATCCCTTTTCTCTAAACTAACATAACAAAATGAACCAGAATATCTATTTCACATATAGCAGTGATCATTTCTGACTTGATTGACATACAATGTTAGAATTGATGTCATGGTGACCCATCGGACCTGTCTGTTCTGTTGTTCTGGCCCGTGTTTGGACATGCCAGTACACCATGAGGTTGGCATGGGGTGGCTGGGCAGAGTGAACGTGACAAGCATCGTGTCTATGAAACATTACCATGGCAACTGCTCCCGCCACTAATGATGACTCATATTGGAAGCATTACTTTTTCCACACTGATATTGCACATATGTCTTTTAAACTGCAGTGATGGAGCATATTATAAGCATCCTCTAGTGCAGTTACAAAGAAATACTCTACTACAAATTTCCAAGAGAAAAGAGTGGAAGAGGAAGAAAATACCAAACAAAGTGAAAGAGTGCCCATCCTTTGTTGTGCCTGATCTAAATGCTGACATAATCAAAATGACACCATTGCAGAAGAGGGGATTTTTACCATTGCAGAAGGGTGGGCATATTTCTTCAGATAATAAGGTTTGGTTGAATCATGGCATTGGCTGAACTGTCCAGCTGACTGGTCTTTATGAATGAATTAATGAATTAACTTAATGACAGCTATATATTAGCTCTACTCAAGGTGGCTGATAAGCAATGGTGGCTGATAAGCAATGGTGGCTGATCTCTGAACCTGTTCAGGTGTCATACATTCTTACAGTGTGGCTTGATAAGGCACCTGATGAAGTCCAGACTTTCAGTTCGATAAGGCAGAAGTGGAGGGTTAGATCAGGATGGCCAGACAGAAGGTGGGTTCTACAGATGTAGGATCTTAATTTGATCACCTTGTTGCAGGAGAACTTTCCTGCAATGCATTTAAAACGTGTATTTGAGGTTTAAAAAGGCTTCTGCAATTTCCACTTTTACATTTCTTCAATTACGGAAAATGTATCAACCCCTACTAAAATGTCCATTAATTATAATCCACATAATAATTCACATTTCCTGTTTCTGCAGGATTATTTCCCTGCTGTAGCAAACTGGCTCAAATTTAGACCCTACATCTGTACCATATGGGCTGGTAATGAGCCCCTATAGACAGCAGCTTTTTAGACAGCCCTTTAGCAGATCTGCTGCTAAAACAGAGCCAATGTTCTGCTTCAAAATTTGTATTTCCTTTCCGGCAAATAGCTGTATAAATTTTACCATAGCCCCTCTCATATAACTTGTTAATATGCTAATAGATGAATATTTAATACATTGATGGGATCTTTCAGATAGAGCAGAGTAAATCTGGTGTGTTTGTGAGTTCCATGTAATCTGAATTCTGGCCTTTAATTAGAATCCATGTTTGAAGAGTATGAAAGAATAATCACACATACTGGCTGTGAAAATTAATCCAAAACATGCTGACTTTCCACACATTTTAAGTAATTGCATTAAAAAGTACACATTATGCAGGATCACTGGCTGTCTAAGGAAATGCATACTTTTTACATTTTAAATATGGCATATGATAATTCTAACAAATTAATTCCCATTAAGCAGAGACATTTTCAAAATGTTAAACAATATTCACAATAACATGATAATGAGGTTCTAAGTAAAATAGATTTAAGGGGAATAACTGTGGTTGAAACTTTTTCACAAATCTGATGCTGTATGTTTAAATGTCATGCATTGTTGATAGAAAGGTACAACAGACCCATCAGACAATATTAGCCCACATAATGTTCTTAGTGTAGAGTTTAGGTTCTGAATGTTTTTTCCCACTAAGAGAGTAGCCTGCAGTGTATCATGTGTTTTGGGGTTGTATCCATCATTTTGGGACCCTCCCACTGCCAAACAAAATGTGGGCACTATGGTCTGGCACAATGGTTGGGATACTATGAAACAATTTGACAAGATTGGAAAGGTTGAAATTGGAAAGCAAATCAAAGATGGTGGACTTTGGCTGCTGTCCTTGTTTGGTTCCTACACAGAGGGCTTGTGGCATAATCTTCCAATATACTCACAATTAATTTACAGATGCTATCTTAATTTGATCATTCTGCTGTCACAGAGAATGTTCCTGCACCACAAGAAACGTAAATGAGCCTTTATTTTTCTCTCAGTAGATCTCAAAACTACAGCCAATTATAGCGTATTAAAAATATATATATTTTCAGTAATCAAATCCTCCTGCTGCAGCATTATTTTACTCCTGCTTCAAAACTGGTCAAATTAAGATCTTACAGTACTATGATTACTTTTATATACAATCATCAGGATATTTTATTAAACAGTAGTATTCAGAAGAGACTCATACTTAACATGCATAGCTGAGAATAGGAGTAAACATACACTATGGCTCAACCCAGGTGTGGATATCTAACTTGACATTTCACTTTTTCATGGTGTCAGCTCCTGAGGGGACCTTTAAACCTTTTCGGATTAGTTCACCGGTCATCCTACCAGAATCTCTGAGGCATTCACACATATCTGTTTGCTCCCATGCTCATCCTTTCGTCTTATGCATTTTTAAAAAGGACCAGCCTCCATCAATGGAGCAGTATTTCCCTAGCTGGCGCCGGCTACTGCAGCAGTGCAGTCTGGATCAGATCAGGCAACCTATGTCCTTTAGACATGATAGACTTTCACATCGTTCTGCTTGGTGCATCTCCCACCGTCTCTTATCGCCTGAGCTGTTGCAAGGGCATGTACCTTGAATACAGCAACAAATAATCAAGAGAGAAACAAGTAGTTAGGTAGAACACTTCTGAAAGTACTATGTACAGTTGAAGTCAGAAGTTTATATACACTTGGGTTGGAGTCATTAAAACTTGTTTTTTAACCACTCCTCAAATTTCTTGCCTTTAAACAGCTTGGAAAATTACAGAAAGTGATGTCATGGCGTTAGAAGCTTCTGATAGGCTAATTGACATCCTTTGAGTAAATTGGAGGTGTACCTGTGGATGTATTTCAAGGTCTACCTTCAAACTCAGTGCCTCTTTGCTTGACATCATGGGAAAATCAAAAGAAATCAGCCAAGACCTTATAATTTTTTATTAGACCTCCACAAGTCTGGTTCATCCTTTGGAGCAATTTCCAAATGCCTGAAGGTACCACGTTCATCTATACAAACAATAGTACGCAAGTATAAACACCATGGGACCAAGCAGCCGTCATACCGCTCAGGAAGGAGATGCGTTCTGTCTCCTAGAGATGAACGTACTGTGGTGCGAAAAGTGCAAATCAATTCCAGAACAACAGCAAAGGACCTTGTGAAGATGCTAGAGGAAACTGGTACAAAAGTATCCATATCCACATTAAAACGGGTCCTATATTGACATTTTATTATTATTTTTTTTTATTTCACCTTTATTTAACCAGGTAGGCAAGTTGAGAACAAGTTCTCATTTACAATTGCGACCTGGCCAAGATAAAGCAAAGCAGTTCGACACATACAACGACACAGAGTTACACATGGAGTAAAACAAACATACAGTCAATAATACAGTATAAACAAGTCTATATACGATGTGAGCAAATGAGGTGAGATAAGGGAGGTAAAGGCAAAAAGGCCATGGTGGCAAAGTAGATACAATATAGCAAGTAAAACACTGGAATGGTAGATTTGCAATGGGAGAATGTGCAAAGTAGAAATAAAAATAATGGGGGTGCAAAGGAGCAAAATAAATAAATCAATTAAATACAGTAGGGAAAGAGGTAGTTGTTTGGGCTAAATTATAGGTGGGCTATGTACAGGTGCAGTAATCTGTGAGCTGCTCTGACAGTTGGTGCTTAAAGCTAGTGAGGGAGATAAGTGTTTCCAGTTTCAGAGATTTTTGTAGTTCGTTCCAGTCATTGGCAGCAGAGAACTGGAAGGAGAGGCGGCCAAAGAAAGAATTGGTTTTGGGGGTGACTAGAGAGATATACCTGCTGGAGCGTGTGCTACAGGTGGGAGATGCAATGGTGACCAGCGAGCTGAGATAAGGGGGGACTTTACCTAGCAGGGTCTTGTAGATGACATGGAGCCAGTGGGTTTGGCGACGAGTATGAAGCGAGGGCCAGCCAACGAGAGCGTACAGGTCGCAATGGTGGGTAGTATATGGGGCTTTGGTGACAAAACGGATTGCACTGTGATAGACTGCATCCAATTTGTTGAGTAGGGTATTGGAGGCTATTTTGTAAATGACATCGCCAAAGTCGAGGATTGGTAGGATGGTCAGTTTTACAAGGGTATGTTTGGCAGCATGAGTGAAGGATGCTTTGTTGCGAAATAGGAAGCCAATTCTAGATTTAACTTTGGATTGGATATGTTTGATATGGGTCTGGAAGGAGAGTTTACAGTCTAACCAGACACCTAAGTATTTGTAGTTGTCCACGTATTCTAAGTCGGAGCCGTCCAGAGTAGTAATGTTGGACAGGCGGGTAGGTACAGATAGCGATCGGTTGAAGAGCATGCATTTAGTTTTACTTGTATTTAAGAGCAATTGGAGGCCACGGAAGGAGAGTTGTATGGCATTGAAGCTTGCCTGGAGGGTTGTTAACACAGTGTCCAAAGAAGGGCCAGAAGTATACAGAATGGTGTCGTCTGCGTAGAGGTGGATCAGAGACTCACCAGCAGCAAGAGCGACCTCATTGATGTATACAGAGAAGAGAGTCAGTCCAAGAATTGAACCCTGTGGCACCCCCATAGAGACTGCCAGAGGTCCGGACAGCAGACCCTCCGATTTGACACACTGAACTCTATCAGAGAAGTAGTTGGTGAACCAGGCGAGGCAATCATTTGAAAAACCAAGGCTGTCGAGTCTGCCGATGAGGATGTGGTGATTGACAGAGTCGAAAGCCTTGGCCAGATCAATGAATACGGCTGCACAGTAATGTTTCTTATCGATGGCGGTTAAGATATCATTTAGGACCTTGAGCGTGGCTGAGGTGCACCCATGACCAGCTCTGAAACCAGATTGCATAGCAGAGAAGGTATGGTGAGATTCGAAATGGTCGGTAATCTGTTTGTTGACTTGGCTTTCGAAGACCTTAGAAAGGCATGGTAGGATAGATATAGGTCTGTAGCAGTTTGGGTCGGATGACCGCAGCTGCTTTCCAATCTTTGGGAATCTCAGACGACACGAAAGAGAGGTTGAACAGGCTAGTAATAGGGGTGGCAACAATTTTGGCAGATAATTTTAGAAAGAAAGGGTCCAGATTGTCTAGCCCGGCTGATTTGTAGGGGTCCAGATTTTGCAGCTCATTCAGAACATCAGCTGAGCAGATTTGGGAGAAGGAGAAATGGGGAAGGCTTGGGCGAGTTGTTGTGGGGGGTGCAGTGCTGTTGACCGGGGTAGGAGTAGCCAGGTGGAAAGCATGGCCAGCCGTAGAAAAATGCTTATTGAAATTCTCAATTATGGTGGATTTATCAGTGGTGACAGTGTTTCCTATCTTCAGTGCAGTGGGCAGCTGGGAGGAGGGGTTCTTATTCTCCATGGACTTTACAGTGTCCCAGAACTTTTTTGAGTTAGTGTTGCAGGAAGCAAATTTCTGCTTGAAAAAGCTAGCCTTGGCTTTTCTAACTGCCTGTGTATAATGGTTTCTAGCTTCCCTGAACAGCTGCATATCACGGGGGCTGTTCGATGCTAATGCAGAACGCCATAGGATGTTTTTTTGTTGGTTAAGGGCAGTCAGGTCTGGGGAGAACCAAGGGCTATATCTATTCCTGGTTCTAAATTTCTTGAATGGGGCATGTTTATTTAAGATGGTTAGGAAGGCATTTAAAAAAAATATACAGGCATCCTCTAATGACGGGATGAGATCAATATCCTTCCAGGATACCCCGGCCAGGTCGATTAGAAAGGCCTGCTCGCTGAAGTGTTTCAGGGAGCGTTTTACAGTGATGAGTGGAGGTCGTTTGACCGCTGACCCATTACGGATGCAGGCAATGAGGCAGTGATCGCTGAGATCTTGGTTGAAAACAGCAGAGGTGTATTTAGAGGGCAAGTTGGTTAGGATGATATCTATGAGGGTGCCCGTGTTTAAGGCTTTGGGGAGGTACCTGGTAGGTTCATTGATAATTTGTGTGAGGTTGAGGGCATCAAGTTCAGATTTTAGGATGGCTGGGGTGTTAAGCATGTTCCAATTTAGGTCGCCTAGCAGCACAAGCTCTGAAGATAGATGGGGGGCAATCAGTTCACATATGGTGTCCAGAGCACAGCTGGGGGCAGAGGGTGGTCTATAGCAGGCGGCAACAGTGAGAGACTTGTTTTTAGAGAGGTGGATTTTTAAAAGTAGAAGTTCAAATTGTTTCGGTACAGACCTGGATAGTAGGACAGAACTCTGCAGGCTATCTTTGCAGTAGATTGCAACACCGCCCCCTTTGGCAGTTCTATCTTGTCTGAAAATGTTGTAGTTTGGAATTAAAATGTCTGAATTTTTGGTGGTCTTCCTAAGCCAGGATTCAGACACAGCTAGAACATCCGGGTTGGCAGAGTGTGCTAAAGCAGTGAATAGAACAAACTTAGGGAGGAGGCTTCTAATGCTTCTTTCTCCTACTTGAGACGCAGATGTCTCAAGTAGACACCTGGAAATGCAAATGCGCTACGCTAAATGCTAAATGTACTCGTTAAAACTCAAACGTTCATCAAAATGCACATGCAGGGTATTGAAATAAAGCTACACTCGTTGTGAACCTAGCCAACAAGTCAGATTTTTAAAATGCTTTTCGGCGAAAGCATGAGAAGCTATTATCTGATAGCATGCAACACCTCAAAATGCCTGAATGCGACGTAAACAAAGATTTAGCTTATCCGGCGCTACACAAAACGCAGAAATAAAATATAAAACATTCATTACCTTTGACGAGCTTCTTTCTTGGCACTCCTATATGCCCCATAAACATCACTATTGGGTCTTTTTTTCGTTTAAATCGGTCCATATATACCCAAAATAGCTTTCTATGGAAGAAAAAAACATCGTTTTTAAACGCTGCGTCATTTTTTTAAATTAAAAAAGTCGACGATAAACTTTCACAAAACACTTCGAAATACTTTTGTAATCCAACTTTAGGTATTAGTAAACGTTTATAATCTATCAAAATGATTACAGGGCGATGTGTATTCAATAGCTCCTCGTCTTCAAATCAATGGCTGCCAATGTGCACATTCAAAACATCCTGGTGGAGACCGGAAGAAATTGAATCCAGTTAGTTGGATTTACCAAGAAAAAGTCCCTGGAAAATGACGACAATGGCGACATCGTGTGGAATCTGTAGGAATTGCATGCAGATCCATAATTAATTTTGTGCCCTTTTAACAACCCATGAAAGTGACGCATGGAAATAATTTTTAGCTTTCAGAGAGCAGTTTTTCTTGCGTTTTTCGATGAAACACACAATCTGTTATAGTCACAGCCGTGATTTAACCAGTTTTAGAAACTTCAGAGTGTTTTCTATCCACACATACTAATCATATGCATATACTATATTCCTGGCATGAGTAGCAGGACGCTGAAAAGTTGCGCGATTTTTAACAGAATGTTCGAAAAAGGAAGGGGTAGACTTAACAGGGTTAACATGCATGAAACCAAGGCTATTACGGTTACAGAAGTCGTCAAAAGAGAGCGCCTGGGGAATAGGAGTGGAGCTAGGCACTGCAGGGCCTGGATTCACCTCTACATCGCCAGATGAACAGAGTAGGAGTAGAATAAGGGTGCGGCTAAAAGCAATAAGAATTGGTCGTTTAGAACGTCTGGAACAGAGAGTAAAAGGAGGTTTCTGGGGGCGATAAAATAGCATCAAGGTATAATGTACAGACAAAGGTAAGGTGGGATGTGAATACAGTGGAGGTAAACCTAGGTATTGAGTGATGAAGAGAGAGATATTGTCTCTAGAAACATCATTGAAACCAGGAGATGTCATTGCATGTGTGGGTGGTGGAACTAATAGGTTGGATAAGGTATAATGAGCAGGACTAGAGGCTCTACAGTGAAATAAGCCAATAAACACTAACCAGAACAGCAATGGACAAGGCATATTGACATGAAGGAGAGGCATGCTCAGTCGAGTGATCAAAAGGGTCCAGTGAGTGGAGAGGTTGGTTGGGGGTCACGGCGATTTAGACAGCTAAATCAGTAGCAGCTAGCATAGGAGCAAGCTAGCATAAGATGGAGGTCTGTTATTAGCCAACTCTTGCGTTCCGTCAGTAGATTAGTGGGTTTCCGTGTGGTAGAGGGGATGAATCCAAATCACACAACAACAACAAAAATAAAAACAATAGATATAGTTATAGAGGCCCAAGAAGAAAAATAAATAAATAAATAAAAATAAAATAACAATTGTCCGATTGTCTATTCAGATAGCAGCCGATAAGATAGCCAACGGCTAGCAGGCCGCAGATGGGCGCCCAGGCAACGTTGCTTCAGAGTAGCTTCTGGACCAGCTTCTGGCTAGCTCCCGGCTAACTTCTGGCTAGCCTCTCGGAGGATCACAGATCTGAGGTAAATAATACTTTTTTATATAAATATAAATTGGTGAAACGGATTGCAGGAGAGTGTTCTGAAGATGAGTTTTTGGAAAATTAAAAATGTATGTGAAAAAAAAAGTTGTAAATATATATATATAGGGACACGACAGGACGAGGACAAAAATACGTCTGAACTGCTATGCCATCTTGGGAGAAAGGCCGCTCAGAACCTGAAAGGCCGCTCAGGAAGGAAGAAGCCACCGCTCCAAAACCGCCATAAAAAAGCCAGACTACGATTTGCAACTGCACATGGGGACAAAGATCGTACTTTTTGGAGAAATGTCCTCTGGTCTGATGAAACAAAAATATAACTGTTTAGCCAAAATTACCTTTGTTATGTTTGGAGGAAAAAGGGTGAGTCTTGCAAGCCGTAGAACACCATCCCAACCGTGAAGCACGTGGGTGGCAGCATCATGTTGTGGGGCTTTGCTGCAGGAGGGACTGGTGCACTTCACAAAATAGATGGCTTCATGAGGCAGGAAAATTATGTGGATATATTGAAGCAACATCTCAAGACATCAGTCAGGAAGTTAAAGCTTGGTCGCAAATGGGTCTTCCAAATGGACAATGACCTCAAGCATACTTCCAAAGTTGTTGCAAAGTGGCATAAGGACAACAAAGTCAAGGTATTGGAGCGGCTATCACAAATCCCTGACCTTAATCCTATAGAACATTTGTGGGCAGATCTAAAAAAGCGTGTGCGAGCAAGGAGGCCTACAAACCTGACTCAGTTGCACCAGCTCTGTCTTGAGGAATGGGCCAAAATTCATCCAACTTATTGTTGGAAGCTTGTGGAAGGAAACCCGAAAAGTTTGACCCAAGTTAAAAAATGTAATGGCAATACTAATCGATTGTATGTAAACTTCTGACCCTCTGGGAATGTGATGAAATAAATAAAAGCTGAAATAAATAATTCTCTCTACTATTATTCTGACATTTCATATTATTAAAATAAAGTGGTGATCCTAACTGACCCAAGACAGGGAATGTTTACTAGGATTACATGTCAGGAATTGTAAAAATAACTGAGTTTAAATGTATTTGGCTAAGGTGTATGTAAACTTCCGACTTCAACTGTAGATGAGGGGCTGGATTCCATCTGTATCGCTGAAGTATAGTGGAAGATCCGCATTAGAGCTCGATTCAAATTTAAAGGCAACGTTCCCACATTTGCAGAGACTTCATTCACGGTAAACAGAGCATCAGTGCATTCGGAAAGTATTCAGACCCCTTGATTTTTCCCCACATTTGGTTACGATACAGTATAAGTTAAAATGGATTAAAAAAAATAATTTTCCTCATCAATCTACACGCAATACCCCATAATGAGAACGCGACAACAGGCTTTTCGAAATGCTAGCCAATTTGTACAAACCAGTTTTTCCTTTGTCATTATGTGGTACTGTATGTAGATTGATGAGGAATATAAAACAAAAACTACTTTAGAACAAGGCTGTAACGTAACAAAATGTGGAAAAGGTCAAGGGGTCTGAATACTTTCCGAATGCACTGTATGTCGGCTCAATCAGAAATGACCTTGAAATTTTAATCCAGCCCGAGACTACAGTCCAAGATGTAGTCCCTCAGTTCCTCGTCTCTGAGTCTGCACATTGAGAGTTCTCTATACTTCTAACCCCCAGAATGACCCCAACAAAGTATATAAGGTTGGTTTATAAGCAGTTCTGGGACTATTCAGCCTTGGTGATTGTTTATTGGCGGTTACTAGGCAGTCAGGCGAACAGTACACTGACTCCCACACCTCTCCTTGGTCTCTCAAAGAGAGCTGCCACCCACCTCAGCCACCCAATTCCACAGTCATGGCCCAGTTTCCAGACTGCAGTAGGGAGAGCTAGGCCCTCCCCGTGAGCACAGAGAATATACTGACAAAACAATATTTCCCAAGGTTAACTTTTTCTCTCCCTCCTCAATCTGAGTTTCAAAAGCTGGTGCAAAACACAGAAAATGCTAAATCTGTCCTTGGTCTTTGGATTCTGTGGCTGTCACTCAACACACAGGAAATAATGTGTGTATTTACCATGTTTTCCCTTAACAAAATAACCCCCAGCATTTAGAAACATGGGAAACAACATGTTGCATATTAGTCCCAACAGTAAGAGATTGGTTTGTTATCTTTTAAAAGAGTGAAACAAACACTTGTTCTCAGTTGAGGCTGAAGTTTTCTGAATGAGTCACATCTCTAGCCTTGTTCTTGTAACCTGGTTCTAACATGCGTCCTTTGTCTTGATCATGTCCACTTTCTGGTTATGGCCACAATTTTAGACAGGTATAGACAATTAAAAGACGCATTAAGATCTGATTGGGATCAGATCTTTCTGACCCCCTCCGGAGGTATTAGACAGATCTGGACAGAGAAACGATTTTAAATCAGCATTGTCCCGCCCTCAAAAACGATTGACAGGTGACACCATTGACTTATATTATCAATGTCTTAAAATAAATAAATAAATTAATATATATATATTTTTTAAAAGCTCTTTCACAATCTGGTCACAGTGCAGACACAGTGGACGAATATGATACACATTTTAATACCACATGTATACACATTTCAAAACATGGGCACAATCAGAATGTGGACAAGATCAGGATACAGGACCCATGTTAGTGTAGTGTTTGAGACATACGCAGCATGTTATTATGCACTCCTGGTTCAAATGGTATGCACGTGTTCAGTGTGTGATATTGGAAATATGTATCTGATTGGATGCGCATAGTTTTATTGGCAGGTCTCATTGGTTGTTGGCCAAGGTATTCAAGTGTGCTTCCTTTGAGCGGGTGCAGATGGACTCAGTTTGGAACCGGCTATGTAGTGTCCACTGTCATATTGGAGATAAACCCCTTTGTGTTGTTAATGCTTTATACTGTCGAGTTTCTCTTTACAATAACGAAAAAGAACCCGCTTCCTTTAACCGGGGATGCAACAGTTAGCATCAGGTATAAACGGTATAGGTATAGACTTCAGGTATAGACCTCAGATACAATAGAAATGGGACAACCAAACCACCTTGTGATTTCCCAAAACAACTTGCAAACAAAACAGACTGTAGTAATTGATGATCCAAATCACATATTCTACACTAACCAATCAGTGCTGAGCATAACACAACATTCTCCACCCCCACTCAGGGTGGCATCAATGGCAGAGGTGGGACATGCAGGAGGTGGCACCTTCCTCAGACGCTTGGCATGCCAGAGAGAGCCGTCAGTTAGTTGAAACGTTGCTGGGCCCAGCTGATGTTGAACTTGACATGGTGTTGAACAGAAGGTGCGGAGCTTGTCTGTGTGGTGTGATCGTTGCACCCTGACCCAATCCTTCACTTGGAGCTTGTCTTCTCTTTCTTTTGTTGTAGCTCTCAGTCTGTTTTTTTCAGGGTTTGATTGAACCTCTCCATTGGCCTGGGAGTGGTAGTAGGCTGTTCTAATGAGTTTGATTCCCTTGCTCTGGATGTAAGAGCTGAACTCGGTGGAGACCAGCTGAGGGCCGCTGTCCGTGATCAGAGTTGCAGGCAGTCCCCAGAGAGCAAAGCGCATCTCCAGGAAGTTTATGACGGCCCCTGATGTGACAGAACCCATGGGTGTGACCTCTGGCCAATTTAAATGTAGGTCATAAACAACCACCAGGAAGAATGTAGCACATTCTGGAGTTCACCGCAGATGTCCAGTTAGATATCTGTTCCCATGAGTGATTCCTCACGAAACTAGAACAAAAATAGACCATGCTTCTTAGGATTTTCAAAAAATGTCATCCACAGAAGGGTCCTTTGGAGGAACACTTTTTGCCAAATATATTTTAAATGTGTATCTAACCTTTTACTGCAGTGGGCTGAATCATGTTCACAGAGTGTTTTTTGGTAGTCTTAAACAAATCTACTTTTATTTTACTAGGCAAGTCAGTTAAGAACAAATACTTATTTTCAACGACAGCCTAGGAACAGTGGGTTAACTGCCTGTTCAGGGGCAGAACGACAGATTTGTACCTTGTCAGCGCGGGGATTTGAACTTGCAACCTTTTGATTACTAGTCCAACGCTCTATCCACTAGGCTACCCTGAAAAAAAAGTATACAAATCACATACATGGTTATGGGCTTAAGAAAAGAAGACACCTGTACCATGTCAAAAATAGAGATGAAATGTATTACATTTTTATGTTGTATCCCAATATTACAATTACATACATCTGTAAAGAGACACAAACACAAGCACAGACACCTACACATGATAACATGCGCACCAAGCACACTCATGCGCATGGATTTATACAGTGCGTTGCGAAAGTATTCGGCCCCCTTGAACTTTGCGACCTTTTGCCACATTTCAGGCTTCAAACATAAAGATATAAAACTGTATTTTTTTGTGAAGAATCAACAACAAGTGGGACACAATCATGAAGTGGAACGACATTTATTGGATATTTCAAACTTTTTTAACAAATCAAAAACTGAAAAATTGGGCGTGCAAAATTATTCAGCCCCTTTACTTTCAGTGCAGCAAACTCTCTCCAGAAGTTCAGTGAGGATCTCTGAATGATCCAATGTTGACCTAAATGACTAATGATGATAAATACAATCCACCTGTATGTAATCAAGTCTCCGTATAAATGCACCTGCACTGTGATAGTCTCAGAGGTCCGTTAAAAGCGCAGAGAGCATCATGAAGAACAAGGAACACACCAGGCAGGTCCGAGATACTGTTGTGAAGAAGTTTAAAGCCGGATTTGGATACAAAAAGATTTCCCAAGCTTTAAACATCCCAAGGAGCACTGTGCAAGCGATAATATTGAAATGGAAGGAGTATCAGACCACTGCAAATCTACCAAGACCTGGCCGTCCCTCTAAACTTTCAGCTCATACAAGGAGAAGACTGATCAGAGATGCAGCCAAGAGGCCCATGATCACTCTGGATGAACTGCAGAGATCTACAGCTGAGGTGGGAGACTCTGTCCATAGGACAACAATCAGTCGTATATTGCACAAATCTGGCCTTTATGGAAGAGTGGCAAGAAGAAAGCCATTTCTTAAAGATATCCATAAAAAGTGTAGTTTAAAGTTTGCCACAAGCCACCTGGGAGACACACCAAACATGTGGAAGAAGGTGCTCTGGTCAGATGAAACCAAAATTGAACTTTTTGGCAACAATGCAAAACGTTATGTTTGGCGTAAAAGCAACACAGCTGAACACACCATCCCCACTGTCAAACATGGTGGTGGCAGCATCATGGTTTGGGCCTGCTTTTCTTCAGCAGGGACAGGGAAGATGGTTAAAATTGATGGGAAGATGGATGGAGCCAAATACAGGACCATTCTGGAAGAAAACCTGATGGAGTCTGCAAAAGACCTGAGACTGGGACCGAGATCTGTCTTCCAACAAGACAATGATCCAAAACATAAAGCAAAATCTACAATGGAATGGTTCAAAAATAAACATATCCAGGTGTTAGAATGGCCAAGTCAAAGTCCAGACCTGAATCCAATCGAGAATCTGTGGAAAGAACTGAAAACTGCTGTTCACAAATGCTCTCCATCCAACCTCACTGTGCTCGAGCTGTTTTGCAAGGAGGAATGGGAAAACATTTCAGTCTCTCGATGTGCAAAACTGATAGAGACATACCCCAAGCGACTTACAGCTGTAATCACAGCAAAAGGTGGCGCTACAAAGTATTAACTTAAGGGGGCTGAATAATTTTGCAAGCCCAATTTTTCAGTTTTTGATTTGTTAAAAAAGTTTGAAATATCCAATAAATGTCGTTCCACTTCATGATTGTGTCCCACTTGTTGTTGATTCTTTACAAAAAAATACAGTTTTATATCTTTATGTTTGAAACCTGAAATGTGGCAAAAGGTTGCAAAGTTCAAGGCACTGTATATTTAAACTCAGTTTTTCACAATCCCTGACATTTAATTCTAGTACAAATTCCCTGTCTTAGGTCAGTTAGGATCACCACTTTATTTTAAGAATGTGAAATGTCAGAATAATAGTAGAGAGAATGTCACGTTCGTTGTAGGGAGGAGACCAAGGCGCAGCGTAAGATGAATACATACTTTTTAATGAAGACGAAGAACACTTAACACACAAAAACAACAAACGTGAAGCTATAATTATTTTTTATTTTTTTTAAATACTAGTGCAGACACAGGCAACTAGACATAGACAATGACCCACGAATTACCCAAAGAATATGGCTGTCTAAATATGGTTCCCAATCAGAGACAACAATAAACAGCTGCCTCTGATTGAGAACCAATCCAGGCAACCATAGACATACAAAACACCTAGATAGTAAACAACCCCATAAACATACAAAACCCCTAGACAGTACAAAAACACATACATCACCCATGTCACACCCTGACCTAACCAAAATAATAAAGAAAACAAAGAATACTAAGGTCAGGGCGTGACAGAGAATGATTTATTTCAACTTTTATGTCTTTCATCACATTCCCAGTGGGTCAGAAGTTAACATACACTCAATTAGTATTTGGTAGCATTGCATTTAAATTGTTTAACTTGGGTCAAACGTTTCGGGTAGCCTTCCATAAGCTTCCCACAATAAATTGGGTGAATTTTGGCCCATTCCTCATGACAGAGCTGGTGCAACTGAGTCGGGTTTGTAAGCCTCCTTGCTCGCACACACTTTTTCAGTACTGCCCACAAATGTTCTATGGGACTGAGGTCAGAGATTTGAGATGGCCACTCCAATACCTTGACTTTGTTGTCCTTAAGCCATTTTGCCACAACTTTGGAAGTATGCTTGGGGTCATTGTCCATTTGGAAGACCCATTTGCGACCAAGCTTTAACTTCCTGACTGATGTCTTGAGATGTTGCTTCAATATATCCACATAATTATCCTGCCTCATGATACCATCTATTTTGTGAAATGCACCAGTCCCTCCTGCAGAAAAGCACCCACACAACATGGTGCTGATATCCCCGTGCTTCACGATTGGGATGGTATTCTTCGGCTTGCAAGCCTCCCCCTTTTTCCTTCAAACATAACAATGGTCATTATGGCCAAACAGTTTTATTTTTGTTTCATCAGACCAGAGGACATTTCTCCAAAAAGTACAATCTTTGTTCCCATGTACAGTTGCAAATCGTAGTCTGGCTTTTCATATGGCGGTTTTGGAGTGGTGGCTTCTTCCTTCCTGAGCGGCCTTTCAGGTTATGTCGACTCGTTTTACTGTGGATATAGATACTATTGTACCTGTTTCCTCTAGCATCTTCACAAGGTCCTTTGCTGTTGTTCTGGAATTGATTGCACTTTTCGCACCACAGTACGTTCATCTCTAGGAGACAGAACGCGTCTCCTTCCTGAGCGGTATGACGCCTGCTTAGTCCCATGGTGTTTATACTTGCGTACTATTATTTGTACAGAACGTGGTACCTTCAGGCGTTTGGAAATTGTTCCCAAGGATGAACCAGACTTGTGGAGGTCTATAATTTTTTTTCTGAGGTCTTGGCTGATTTATTTTGATTTTCCTGTGAAGTCAAGCAAAGAGGCACTGAGTTTGAAGGTAGGCCTTGAAATACATCCACAGGTACACCTCCAATTGACTCAAATGATGTCAATTAGCCTATCAGAAGCTTCTAAAGCCATGACAACATTTTCTGGAATTTTCCAAGCTGTTTAAAGGCACAGTCAACTTAGTGTATGTAATCTTCTGACCCACTGGAATTGTGATACAGTCAATTATAAGTGAAATAATCTGTTTGTGAACAATTGTTGGAAAAATTACTTGTGTCATGCACAAAGTAGATGTCCTAACCGACTTGCCAAAACTATAGTTTGTTAACAAGACATTTGTGGAGTTTTAATGACTCCAACCTAAGTGTACTGTATGTAAACTTCCAACTTCAACTGTATGTGGTAGTAGAGTAGTGGCCTGAGGGCACACACTTAATATGTTGTGAAATCTGTTGTGAATGTATTGTAATGTTTTTAAAATGGTATAACTGCCTTCATTTTGCTGGACCCCAGGAAGAGTAACTGTTGAGTAACAGCTGCTAATGGGGATCCATAATAAATACAAATACAGAAAACTGAAATATATTTTTAAAAACATGCTTTGTCATTATGGGCTATTGTGTGTTGATTGATGAGGGAAAAAACGATTTAATCACATTTAGAATAAGGCTGTAACGTAACAAATAGTGAAAAAAGTCACGGGGTCTGAATACTTTCCGATGGCACATACCTACAAAATACATAAGCACACTCACACACACACACATACACGCACGCACGCATGCCCGCACGCACACACACACACACACACACACACACACACACACACACACACACACACACACACACACACACACACACACACACACACACACACACACACACACACACACACACACACACACACACACACACACACACACACACACACACACACACACACACACACTTTTGCACTCATCATTTGCTGTTGCTCTGTTATTTATTTGACTCTAATTATTATCTGTTGTGATGCCAAGTCATTTTAGCCTGTATTCTTATACTATGTCAAATACCTCAAATAGCTCCATTCTGTGTATTTTATTTTATTTCTCTTGTGTTACCAATGTTATATATTTTTTTACTCTGCATTGTTGGGAAGAGCTTGTAAGCAAGAATTTCAAGGAAAAGTCTTCACCAGTTGCATTCGGCGCATTTAACAAATACATTTTTATTTGATTTGATTAATTTGACCCTTCTGCTCCTGTTTCTAGAGGAGAGGAATGCAGGTATACGGCACAAGCGGGAAACCCAGCTGGGTTTGAGCCAACAGTGTGAGTGACAGAAAGGGGCGTGGCCATGGGGCGTGACCCCATCCGGGTGTGGGCCAACAGTGTGAATAACAGCAGGGGGTTTGTCCATGGGGGATGAGCGTTGCTGCATAAGGGCCTGGGCTGGCGCTGACCTACACCACTTTGTGAAGTAGTTTGGTTGCTGACAACGTCTACATGTCTTTCCACGAGCGGGGCAGTCAGGGGCACGTACATTGTGTCTATTGGAACTGCAGTTGGCACACCGCTGACGCATCTGGGGTCACATCAACTGAACTGACACACTGGGCACAGACGGTAATTCAACTTCTATTCCATGATGGTTCAATGTCATTTAGTTGAAATGACGTGGAAACAACTTTTGATTCAAACTGTATGTGCTCAGTGGGGAGGCACTCATGTCACTGTCTGACAGCTACAGTCTGAGCCCTAAGACTGCTGCACAGCTTGAACAACACTGGAAGCATGTGTCTGTGTCTCAGATATCTTAGCTGCACAGTGAGCTGCTGATTCCACTTGGGAAGCTACGGCTACAGCTTTTGCTAATGTCAGATCGTCATCTTCAAGGAGAATCCTCTCCCGCACAAGTGAGCTTGAGCTTCTTTTAATTAACTGGTCTAACTAGCCCTTTTTAGAGCTGTGACGCACTGTCACTGACCCACCCGTGCGCTGTGCTCGCTTCCAAAAATGCAGCCTGTTTCTTAGTGAAAGGCCATCCAAAATTCAACAGCTCTACCATATGTGTGCACTTCCCCTAGTGTTTGGAAGATGCACAGGCTCTCGGCGCCGAGACAGTGGAGAAGAATGGCCCTTTTCCTCTCAGGGCTAATCACATCCAGGCCAATAGTTGGCATGTACATCATTAACATAGAGATAGATAGAGGACTCATCTTTCTGTCTGTGCCATTATAGCATCTCCATTTTGAAGTAGTCAGGGGGTGTAAAGCCATAACACATATGTTTTTTCAGCAGCTTGTTTAAGTGCTGTACTTGTTGAATGTCCTTCCCTATAAGCATGCTGAAAGTCTGTTGTCAACTTGTTTACTGTCAAATATCTGGTCAAACACAATTTTTTCCAAAAGTTTACAAAGGATTGGTAACAGGCTGATTGGTTGGCTATTTGAGCCAGTAAAGGGGGCTTTACTATTCTTAGTTAGCGGAATGACTTTTGCTTCTGTCCAAGTAGTTGGCAATATCAGTTGGTTTTGTGATGAATGAGCCATATGATTCAATGAATGATAGAGCTGAGTGACTTTTTTCCCAAAATGAATTTTAAGGTGCTCCAAAGCTTTTAACTATCATTCTTTATGTCATATTCTTTGTTTCATTATGTAGTTTCTTCTCATCGAATTCAGTTTAGTCACATGATTTCTCAATTTGGAATACGTTTGCCAATCGGTTGTAAAGGATGTCACGCTGCTTGCTTAACGAGTACCACTTCCTCACGATTCAGCCCATACTTGGTGCATCTTAGCTAATTGCGCCACCTCAAATGTAGCCAATGAGACGACGCAAGCGGTACACTCAAGGCTGAGGAGTTAAGATGGCGCCGGAGAAGAAGGCTGATGTTTTACGTGTTCCTATCCAAATGCTTTTTCATGTTTGTTTCTTTGCGTTGTTTGTAACTTATTTGTGTAACTTATTTTGTACATAATGTTGCTGCTACCGTCACTTATGATCGAAAATAACTTCTGGACATCAGAACTGCGATTACTCACCACGGACTGGCAGAGTACTTTTTTTCCTTCAACCTCTCTGGGATCATTCGGGACGCTAGTGTCCCACCTCGCCAACAGCCAGTGAGATTGCAGGGCACCAAATTCAAAACAACAGAAATCTCATAATTAATTACTCCTCAACCATACAAGTATTTTACACCATTTTAAAGAAACATTTCTCGTTAATCCAACCACAATGTCCGATTTCAAAAAGGCCTTTTCGGCGAAAGCAGAACATATCATTATGTTAGGTCAGCAACTAGTCACAGAAAGCATTTAGCCATTTTCCAACCAAAGAGAGGTGTAACAAAAAGAAGAAATATAGATAAAATTAATCACTAACCTTTGACGATCTTCATCAGATGACACTCCCAGGACTCAATGTTACACAATACATGTATGTTTTGTTCGATCAAGTTCATATTTATATCCAAAAACCTCAGTTTATATTGGCGCCATGTTCAGAAATGCCTCCAAAACATCCGGAGAAATTGCAGAGATCCACATCAAATAACATATATACTCAGCATAAACTTTGATGAAAGATACATGTTTTACATAGAATTAAAGATAAACTTGTTCTTAATGCAACCGCTGTGTCAGATTTCAAAAAAGCTTTATGGCAAAAGCACAATATTCAACAATCTGAGAACAGCGTTCAGCCACAAAAGTAAGCCATACAGTTACCCACCAAATTGTGGAGTCAACAAAAGTCATAAATAGCATTATAAATCTTCACTTACCTTTGCTGATATTTATTGGAATGCACTCCCAGGACTCCCACTTCCACAAGAAATGTTTGTTTTGTTCGATTATGTCCATATTTATGTCCAAATACCTCCGTTTTGTTTGTGCGTTTAGTTCACTATTCCAAAGGCACAATGCGGGAGCACAAAATCCAGATGAAAAGTCAAAAGAGTTCCATTACAGTTTGAAGAAACATGTCAAATGATGTTTACAATCAATCGTTAGGGTCTGTTTATAATACATCTTCAATAATATTCCAACCGGAAAATAGCGTATTCATTACAGAGGAAAAAGAAGGAACGGCGTGACCGCGCAGTAAACAACTGATTGGCCTCAGCCTAGTCCACTTGTTGAAACAGCTCTTATTCGATACCCTTCCACAATAGAAGCCTCAAACAACTTTCTAAAGACTGTTGACATCTGCTGGAAGCCTTGGGAAGTGCAATCTGGCCCCATAGACACAGCACATTGGATAGGCAATCACTTAAATGAAACTACAAACCTCAGACTTCCCACTTCCTGGTTGGATTTGTCTCAGGTTTTAGCCTGCCATATGAGTTCTGTTATACTCACAGACATCATTCAAACAGTTTTAGAAACTTCAGAGTGTTTTCTATCCAATACTACTAATTATATGCATATATTAGCATATATTAGCAGATAATGGGCGGCAGACTATGGATTTTTGTAAACAACAGCTGGTGCATGATATCTAAGGAAGTCTCGAGGTTGTGCTCGCCTGAGATAGAGTATCTCATGATAAGCTGTAGACCAGACTATCTACCTCGAGAATTTTCATCTGTATTTTTTGTAGCTGTCTACATACCAGGCTGGCTCTAAGACCACATTCGATGAGCTGTATTCCACCATAAGCAAACAGGAAAACGCTTTAATGACTTTAATGCAGGGAAACTTAAATCGGTCTTACCAAATTTCTATCAGCATGTTAAATGTGCAACCAGAAGGAAAAAAACTCTGGACCACCTTTACTCCACACACAAAGACGCATACAAAGCTTTCCTTCGCTCTCCATTTGGCAAATCTGAACATAATTCTATCCTCCTGATTCCTGCTTACAAGCAAAAGCTTAAGCAGGAAGCACCAGTGACTGATCAATAAAAAAGTGGTCAAATGAAGCAGATGCTAAGCCACAGGACTGTTTTGTTATCACAGACTGGAATATGTTCCGGGATTCCTCCGATGGCATTGAGGAGTACACCACATCAGCCATTGGCTTCATCAATAAGTGCTTCGATGACGTCGTCCCCACAGTGATCGTACGTACATACCCAACCAGAAGCCACGGATTACAGGCAACATTCGCAATAAGCTAAAGGCTAGAGCTACCGCTTTCAAGGAGCAGGACTCTAACCCGGAAGATAATAAGAAATCGCTCTATGCACTCCGAAGAACCATCAAACAGGCAAAGTGTCAATACAGGACTAAGATCGAATCGTACTAAACCGGCTCTGACACTCGTCGGATGTGGCAGGGCTTCAAACCATTACAGACTACAAAGGGAAGTACAGCCGAGAGATGCCCAGTGACACGAGCCTACCAGACGAGTTAAACAACTTCTATGCTCGCTTCGAGGCAAATAACACTGAAACATGCATGAGAGAACCAGCTGTTCCGGAAGACTGTGTGATCATGCTCTCTGCAGCCAATGTGAGTAAGACCTTTAAACAGGTCAAGATTCACAAGGCCACAGGGCCAGATGGATTACCAGGACGTGTACTGCGAGCATGCACTGACCAACTGGCAAGGGACTTCACTGGCACCTCCCTCTGCAACTGGATCCTGGACTTTCTGACGGGCCGCCCCCAGGTGGTAAGGGTAGGTAACAACACATCCCCCACACTGATCCTCAATACAGGGGCCCCTGAGGGGTGCATGCTTAGTCCCCTCCTATAGTCTCTGTTCACTCATGTTTGCACGGCCAGGCACGACTCCAACACCATCATTAAGTTTGCCGATGACACAACAGTGGTAGGCCTGATCACCGAGAACGATGAGACAGCCTATAGGGAGGAGGTCAGAGACCTGGCTGTGTGGTGTCAGGACAACAACCTCTCCCTCAACGTGATCAAGACAACGGAGATGATTGTGGACTACAGGAAAAAGAGGACCAAGCACGCCCCCATTCTCATCGATGGGGCTATAGTGGAGCAGGTTGAGAGCTTCAAGTTCCTTGATGTCCACATCACCAACAAACTAACATGGTCCAAGCACACCAAGACAGTCGTGAAGAGGGCACGACAAAACCTATTCCCCCTCAGGAGACTGAAAAGATTTGGCGTTGGACCTGAGATCCTCAAAAGGTTCTACAGCTGCAACATCAAGAGCATCCTGACTGGTTGCGTCACTGCCTGGTATGGCAACTACTCGGCCTATGATCGCAAGGCACTACAGAAGGTAGTGTGTATGGCCCAGTACATCACTGGGGCAAAGCTTCCTGCCATCCAGGACCTCTACACCAGGCGGTGTCAGAGGGTGACCCTAAATATTGTCAAAGACTCTAGCCACCCTAGTCATAGACTGTTCTCTCTGCTACCGCACGGCAAGCAATACCGGAGCGCCAAGTCTAGGTCCAAGAGGCTTCTAAACAACTTCTACCCCCAAGCCATAAGACTCCTGAACATCTAATCAAATGGCTACCCAGACTATTTTCATTGCCCCCCCCCCCCCCTCCCCCTATTTTACACCGCTGCTACTCTCTGTTGTTATCATCTATGCATAGTCACTTTAATAACTCTACCTACATGTACATATTACCTCAATTACCTCGACCAAGCAGTGCTCCCGCACATTGACTCTGTACCGGTACCCCCATGTATATAGGGGGGCTATTGTCATTTTACTGCTGCTCTTTAATTACTTGTTACTTTTATTTCTTATTCTTATTTGTATTTTATTTTTTAAATTAAATTAAAAATTAAACTGCATTGTTGCTTAGGGGCTCGCAAGTAAGCATTTCACTGTAAGGTCTTCTACACCTGTGTTATTCGGCGCATGTGACTTATAAAATTTGATTTGATTTGAGGAGTAAGTTTCACACATCCCCAAGTGCTACACTAATACGGCTTTTTAGCCTCTAGAGGCCATTCTCTACGGTCTCGAACGACAACTTCCATCTGTCCCATGGGATTTTTGGTTCACCCGCGTGAGGTAAGAAAGGCTCCGATGGCGGGAGAGATATTGCAGAAATACATTCAGCCATCCTCGTTCGCCAAATGTTATGTCTTAAAAGGACAGTGCAAACACTTGTTCTCAGTTGAGGCTAACGTTTATCGGAATGAGTCACGTCACTGATACAATAGAAATGGGACAACCAAATCACCTAGTGATTTCCCATAACAACATGCAAACAAAAAAGACAGTGTAATCGATGGTCCGAATCATGGATGCTACACTAACCAACCAGTGGTGAACATAACACAACAACATTGACATCAGTACTTGTGATTGTGAAGAGAATTACAACATCATCATCATCTTGAATTTAGATTGGTTTTTCAGTATCTTTACCCTATTAATCAGTCTGATTAGGGTGAGTCACAAGGTAATGATCTGAGGGAGGCAATGTAGAAGGAGATGCTGGGGAGAGAGAGCATGTTTGACACATGCTCTGTACATAATTCAAGTACCGTGTAGAGGGCATTAATTTGTTTAACCAGTAGCAGGTTGATATACTAGAGATATCGAACGTGTGCATTTGGCTCCAGTCTCCCCGCTCAATAATGGTACTGTGTGGGCTCAAACTGGGAGAACATGGGAATGCTTTTGGTCTCAGGGCAATTTGTATTATTCTGTAAGTAAATCTGTGACAATCCATTTAGTATGATATATTACATTAGGTTACATTATGAATGGAATACCGGTGCAATATCATACAAATTATAGGATGTATAGTGGCATACATCTTACCCAGTTGTCCAATATAATACAAATGGTACCTTATTTTACATTTTACATTGGAGGATGTGTAGTATTATATATCTTTCTTTGAGAGCAGGTTGCTTATTGCGGTGTAACAACAAAGGAGGATTACAGGGAGAATTTACCTTGGCGGTTAAGGGAGCAAACAACAAATAATTGATGTAAAAGGTTAAGTAAAATGGGTTACGTTTAGAATAAGGGTTAGAGCAAGGGTTAACTAAAATGCTACAGTTGTCCCTGACGCGACTCTAACAAGCAACCTTTGGATTGCTAGACAGTCATGGATAACATCAACCCATCCTCCCCGACCAACTCCTTACTTTCATTTCTGTCTAAAGTAACTAGACCATTAGTAGGTATCATACGTCTTGGAGGTGCTCAGAAATATGTATGTTTTGTATGGCTCTTAGGCCAGGCTGTGATAAAATGCATTGTAATTACAGTATGGCCCATTTATCACAACAGTCACTGTACCCTTAATGAGGAAACATCATTACTTGAACAATTCATGCCTGATTATATTTACATATTATTTTACACAATCAAATGTGTGATACCCTCTCTAAGAACAGGTTACAATGTAGAATAGAGCTGCATGGCTGGAAACAACATTAGGTGTCTAAGCCTGCACATGCATCCCAATTTTGATCAAATATATCAGAATTGGACTGCATGTGTAAATGCAACCCTAGAGTTATACTTGTGTCCAACACTAGTGACCAACAACAACAATCAAACAAATTCATTGAAACATATTGGATGGTGACAAGCATTGGAACAACAGAAGCAGACAGTTATTGGTTAAAACAGAACTGCACTCCTCCCATCTGTAAAAGTGAATTTTTAATCCACTTACTACTCACACTCACAATCTGCTTTTGATTTAACATTCAGTGACTCCCTGGACATAGTGCTTGGCACACTGTTTTGTTTTCAACACATTATTTCCATTCAGAAAGAGCAATGGTGTAATGACACAGTAACAATAAAAAAACAAATAAATCAATTTCATGAAAAGGACTCCTGATCAACAACGACAATTGCATCTCAAGACGATCTTCAATAACCTTTATTCAGAATCAACATTGGATCTTTGTTTCCCAGCCTTACACTGTACATTCAGTGTTGGGGAAGCTACTCTGAATATATAGTTTACCAAGCTACCAATGCCTTCACAGTGGAAGAAGTTAAACAACACCAAAGCTACCCTTAGGAAAGATACAGTTTACATAACTAAAGTTACAAAACAAAAACAATGTTTCAAGTGAAAACAGGTCTGATGGCAGGTCTGATGTCGAAAAAGAAAGTCAATTCTTGCCTGCTTCACTGTCACCCCCTGAACTGTTTCACCTGTCTTTGTGCTTGTCTCCACCCCGCTCCAGGTGTCGCCCATCTTCCCCATTATCCCCTGTGTACTTATACCTGTGTTTTCTGTTTGTCTGTTGCCAGTTCGTCTTGTTTGTCAAGCTTACCAGCGTTTGTCCTGTCATCTCCTGTCTTTTCCCAGCCTCTCTTTTTCTCGCCCTCCTGGTTTTTGGCCCTTGCCTGTCCTGACCCTGAAACCACCCGCCTGACCACTCTGACTGCCCCTGACCCTGAGCCTGCCTGTCGTCCAGTACCTTTGCCCCATCTGGATTTCCGACCTCTGCCTGACCTGACCCTGCCTGTCGTCCAGTACCTTTGCCCCATCTGGATTTCCGACCTCTGCCTGACCTGACCCTGCCTGTCGTCCAGTACCTTTGCCCCATCTGGATTTTCATCTGGATTCACTACCATGAATTGGATTTAGTTAAACTACCACCAACCTAAAATCTAGATAAATTACTAGTTGAACTACACTGAACAAAAATATAAGCCCAACATGTAAAGTGTTGGTCCCATGTTTGATGAGATTAAATAAAATATCCCAGAAATGTTCCATGTGCACATAAAGCGTATTTCTCTCAAATGTTGTGCATAAATTTGTTTACATCCCTGTTAGTGAGCATTTCTCCTTTGCTCCATCCACCTGACAGGTGTAGCATATCAACAGGGTTGATTAAACAGCATGATCATTACACAGGTACCTGTGCTAGGGACAATAAAAGACCACTCTAAAATGTGCACACAACACACAAGACCACAGAGTTTTGAGGGAGCGTGCAATTGGAATGCTGACTGCAGGAATGTCTAAATGTAATTACAGTTACTAGTTACCTGTCGAAAATTGTAATCAGTAACATAACTTTTGAATTACCTAAACTCAGCAACTTAATTGTCACGAATTGTTCCTCTTCCTGTTCGGGCGGCGCTCGGCGGTCGTCGTCGCCGGCCTACTAGCTGCCACTGATCCCCTTTTCTGTTTCAGTTAGTTTTGTCTTATTAGTTTCACCTGTTTCTTGTTTGGGTGTTGTTTTGGGGCTATTTAAACCCAGTAGGCCCGCCTGCTTTTGTGCGGGCTTGTTTTTTCTGTTCATGTGTGTGAATTATTGTGGGTTCCTTTTTCTGGACCGTTTCGTCCGATTTGTTTGGACTTGGTATTTATGCACCCTTGTGTTTGGCGTGACCGTCACTCTATTCCTGGAATAAAGACCCACGTTTGGACTAACCCTGCTCTCTGCGCCTGACTCCTCCACCCACTACTCCTAGAAGCCGTGACACTAATCTGATTATATGCAGTTACTTTTAAATTACTTTCCCCTTAAGAGGCATTAGAAGAAGACAAAAATGTATGTTACCAATTGAACGATATCTATTGCATGATACATTTCTGTATGTTCCTATTTGGAATTTAGCTTGTTATTTTGAGTAAACTCAGTTATGTTACTCAATACCTGTGTCGTGAGCCTGACTCCGCTATAACTCTGCACCCAATCGCTGACATGTAGGCTTCTTCTAACCCATCACTTTCTACTACATATATTATTTACATTAATATATATAATTTATAAGTCCAAAAATGGATGTAGCACCTACAGATTGTCCCTTTAAGTCTATCAAAAGTTTGCGAGTTTGAGCATCAGGCCTATGGATGTATTTTTTTATCATCATGAAATAGATTGAGCAATAAAAGCACCACTTTTATTCCATAGGCTGGGATCCGCACTATGCAGCTGTTGCACGAGCGCATTTTTCACCGGTTTCAAAAACAATGATTGATAGGCAGCTTAAACTTCTTGAATTCAACCATTATTCGGTTCAAATACACATTTAGATTTGTGAACAGCCATCCTCAACAACCACAATCTGTAAGGCACAAATAGCTAAATGAGAGAGCAGCACCATGTAGATATCAATCATTAGTGATATCCGTATCGCTGTAGACTACACCACTGCTGTCATCCTGCTGTCATCCTCCAAGCGTTTATTCAAGTTGGATCATCTTTGGATGCCGACAGCAGTAGCACCATTGGAAGACATAGCTTGGACTGTAGCCTTCAAAAGCCTATTCCTGCCCTTTCCCATGATCTATCAAACAAATTTGGTGTGTCATCATACTGGTCTCTGACTTGTGGTCAGACTCGTTCAGGTGGAACCACCTTAAACTTGCACAGTTTTTCAATGCTGATTTTGAATGTCATTTAGAAAACAGAGAAGTGTCAAAGATTTTTTCACACATACATCCTTTTGGAATTTAAAAGTAATCCTCAAAGTAATCATCTAGTTTTTCAAAAGTATCTGTAATCTGATTACAATATTTTAGCTGGTAACGTAACAGATTACAGTTACTGGTTTTTGTAATCCCTTACATGTAACGGATTACATGTAATTCGTTACTCCCCAACACTGCATATCAAGAAGCTGATTAAACAGCATGATCATTACACAGGTACCTGTGCTAGGGACAATAAAAGACCACTCTAAAATGTGCACACAACACACAAGACCACAGAGTTTTGAGGGAGCGTGCAATTGGAATGCTGACTGCAGGAATGTCCACCAGAGCAGTTGCCAGAGAATTTTAATGATCATTTCTCTACCATAAGTCGCCTCCAACGTTGTTTTAGAGAATTTGGCATTACAGTACATCCAACCGGCCTCACAACCGCAGACCACGTGTATGGCGTTGTGTGGGTGAGCACTTGTCGTGCCATTCATCCGACGCCATCACCTCATGTTTCAGCATGATAATGCACGATACCATGTCTCAAGGATCTGTACACAATTCCTGGAAGCTGAAAACATCCTAGTTCTTCCATGGCCTGCAGACTCACCAGACATGTCACCCATTGAGCATGTTTTAGATGCTCTGGATCAACGTGTATGACAGCGTGTTCCAGTTCCCGCCAATATCCAGAAACTTTGCACAGACATTGAAGAAGAGTGGGACAACATTCCACAGGCCACAGTCAACAGCCTGATCAACTCTATGTGAAGGAGATGTGTAACGCTGCATGAGGCAAATGGTCGTTTTCTGATCCACAAACCCCTACCTTTTTTAAGCTATCTGTGACCAACAGAAACATATCTGTATTCCCAGTCATGCGAAATGCATAGATCAGGGCCTAATTTATTTATTTCAGTTGATTAGTTGAGTTTATATTTTTGTTCAATATACACTGTATATGTAGTTCACTTCTCCCCAACACGGTGTACATTATACATGCAACCACTAAAATTAGGGGAGTCAATTTTTTACTTGAGAGTTGTGTTGAATCAATGAATAGTGTCTCCAATTCACAGAGGGGGAGACCAGATGGATTTCATGATTAATCTTTTAACAGGACAGACGAAATGGAAGTGGGCAGTTTCCCCTTGATCTCATAACTTAAAAAAAGGATTTGTTTCTGTTTCCTCAGCCCAGTGATGAGGGAGGTGCATCTGCTCAGACCCAGCAGTTCCATGTCTATTTAAGTCCTGGCAGCGCAAACGATTGATGAATAGATAACGATGCAATGATAGGATCAAAAATTCAGTGTCTCTTTTTGTTCTCATTTCCAAATAAACAAACTAATCAAGCACTCCAAAAGCAGTAAGAAGACACAGCCAGTAACTCATCCCTGTCACAAATCCATTTTAGGGAGCGTTATCAACTAACACCCGTCAAGATAGTTGAAACCCTTCACTGGCCACCATTTTGTGGTATTATTGCTGAGGATTGTTTCACTGCGAAAAGTGTTAAATAAAAAACTTTATTATTGCCCCACAAACTCTTAACTCCTTCAATGTATGGCCATCCCTCTATCTTTCCCAACATAAATAGATTTTCCAGTTCTTTTATCATTACTCATTCTCATGGTTGCTGGGTCACTTGTGGCGGCATTGCCTGTTCACTGGACTGTCATTCAGCCAGGTTAGATAAACTCTGACCAGCTGTTCAGCCTCTCTTCCCTTGGTTAGGATTCCCTGAAGTACTACACTGCTGCCTGCCTGCCCTGACTCTCCTCTCCCTGCTTCTCTCCTACCTCCCATACTCCCCTCCAGGAACTAGGTGGAGTACCAACTTAAATAGAGGGATGTCCAGCCCCCCCACAACATCTGTTTGGATAGAGAGGAGGCTGGTTTCAGATGCGTGTCTGATGCATTTCATTATGAATCCTGCCGTGACAGATACATATGGTGGCAAACCATCTAGGGGCAGAAACAGCAGCACATTGTATTTAGTCTTCCATAGTGTCCTTTATCTCTCGCTTTCCACCCAAAGACATTTGAAAGAATACCGTGGTGTACAGTTGTGGCCAAAAGTTTTGAGAATGACACAAATATTAATTTTCACAAAGTTTGCTGCTTCAGTGTCTTTAGATATTTTTGTCAGACTCCGGGATGCTAAGAAAAATCCATATCTCAGACTGGCCAATAAAAACAAAATATTAAGATGGGCAAAAGAACACAGACACTGGACAGAGGAACTCTGTCTAGAAGGTCAGCATCCCGTAGTCGCCTCTTCAATGTTGATGTTGCGACTGGTGTTTTGCAGGTACTATTTAATGAAGCTGCCAGTTGAGGACTTGTGATGTGTCTGTTTCTCAAACTAGACACTCTAATGTACTTGTGCTCTTGCTCAGTTGTGCACTGGGGCCTCCCACTCATCTTTCTATTCTGGTTAGAGACAGTTTGTGGTGTTCTGTGAAGGGTGTAGTACACCGTGTTGTACGACATCTTCAGTTTCTTGGCAATGGAATAGAGGCATGGAATAGCCTTCCTTTCTCAGAACAAGAATAGACTGATTCGTTTCAGAAGAAAGTTCTTTGTTTATGGCCATTTTGAGCCTGTAATCAAACCCACAAATGCTGATGCTCCAGATACTCAACTAATCTAAAGAAGGCCAGTTTGATTGCTTCTTTAATCAGGACAACAGTTTTCAGCTGTGCTAACATAATTGCAAAAGGGTTTTCTAATGATCAATTAGCCTTTTAAAATGATACACTTGGATTAGCTAACACAACGTGCCATTGGAACACAGGAGTGATGGTTGCTGATAATGGGCCTCTGTACACCTATGTAGATATTCCATAAAAACAATCAGCCGTTTCCAGCTACAATAGTCATTTACAACATTAACAATGTCTACACTTTATTATTGATCAATTTGATGTTATTTCAATGAACAAAAAACTTGTGTATACTAGGCAGTGTCAGAGGAAGGCCCAAAAAATAGTCACAGACTCTAGTCACCCAAGTCATAGACTGTTCTCTCTGCTACCACACGGCAAGCGGTACTGGAGCGCCAAGTCTAGGTCCAAGAGGCTCCTTAACATTTTCTACCCCCAAGCCATAAGACTTCTGAACAATTAATCAAATTGCCACACGGACTATTTACATTGACCCCCCCTTGTTTTTACACTGCTGCTACTCTCTGTTTTTTTTAATCTATGCATAGTAACTTTACATCTACCTACATGTACAAATGACCTCAACTAACCTGTACCCCTGCACATTGACTCGGCACCAGTACCCCCTGTATATAGCCTCGTTATTGTTATTTTATTGTTACTTTTATTTTATTGTTTATTTTATTTAGTACATTTTTTCTTAACTCTATTTCTTGAACTGCATTGTTGGTTAAGGGCTTGTAAGTTAGCATTTCATGGTAAGGTCTACACCTATTCTATTCGGCGCATGCGACAAATAAACATTTGATTTGATTCACCTTGTCAGTCTATGTCATGTAAAGAGCAGGTGTTGGTAATGTTTTCTACACTCAGTGTATTTGGCAGTAATAAACATGCTCTGTATCTCTAAAGATATCAGAGGTTTGACCCAGACAAGCTTTTAGTACCGATCAGGACTAAAAGTTCCTTTGCCGTGAACTGTGCATTCAGTTCTTTGTACAAATGTCCAGTGTCTAAGTGTTACTTACAATTCAGTCCCCTCAATTTGGAGGTAAACTGAAAGCACGTAAGTTTTTTTTGGTTCTTTTTTTAAGAAACTGAGTTTCCATTTATTCTCCATCACCCTTACAAAGCCAGTGGCAGAGCAAGAGCATGGTGTGTTTCACAAAAGATAGATCCCATCAAGTGAGGAGAAATGAAATTGGAGGACATGCAATGAGAATTGGTGGCATTAATGTCAGGGTGGAGGTGTTTTATCAGGGCCATAGTGACATCAATACGCCTTTTTCTCATCGTCTCTCAGGTACAATGACTCTTGGCAGCACAATGACTATGGTAAAGCGTTTCACCCTCAGGGAAGGGGACATTATTGGCAAATTGTGATTTGGATTTTGATTGCTGTTTTTGCTCAGTCACACAGGCTGTCACCTGAAAGCCAAAATCTAGATGAAATGCTAGTGGTCAAAGGAATATTTCACTTTTCTAATCATCTACAATATGGCCATTAGAGCCAATATTACAAGAGATAAATGTACTATTCCTTTGGGAATAATTTTGTACGTAGACACCCTATTAAAGAATGAGGTGTATTGGAGAGGCCTGGATTGGCTAACATCACGACTGAGGCTAATGGCAATTTATTGGCCCATGTACTTAAGAACATGTGCACGCATGCACAAAGACGTGCACGAACACACAATCGCACAGAAAATAGAGAAAGTGTGTGACAAGTAAGTGTGTGACAAGTAAAATAACAACAATTTAGTCTACCTCTCCTTACCGCCGATACAGGATTATACAACTGGATTACTTCTGGAATTTGCTCTTTATATTACTGTAAAAACGACAGAAATTACAGTACAGAAACAGTTGGAAAGAAGGCATCTGCACATAAATGGAGTGCAGGAGAGAACTGCATAGATGTTTCACCACCTCTGGCTATTTTCAGTCCACTATCAGAAATGTTCACCTTGAGAGAGGAATTTAAAGGCATCAGCGATTCCTGGAAACAGGTATGTGCCTCTGGTGTTGCAGGTGTCTGTTGATGAAAGGCAGTGACAAGTCAGTAATGAGCATTGCACAATAATTCAAAGTAATGGAAAAATACTCATAGTTTCCACAACATACAACCTAATGCAAACTGTATTTTTTTATGTATGAAGAGTGAAGGTTGGAGTATAAATGTTTTTGTGCTATTGCAGTGACAGAGGCTGAAACACAACCAATGAGTAGTATTCTTATCTGTGCCAAACAGACCTTTGAGTATCTGAGGCGTTTTCTGATTTCCTCCAATACACAGAGAGAGACAAGCAGCTGACTCAGCAGAGAGATCACAGAGGAGAAATGAGAGGAATACATTGACACTTCACCCTAACACCTCTGAGTCTCTATCTATAGAGTCATACATTATGTTTATGGGAACTTACCATGGTCTAGAATTGATCCCCCATGTACACTTCTGTATCTATAATACAATCAGTGTGGATATGAGGTATATGAAGTATTTGAAGATATACTGATATTATTCATGAATATATCTTGTTAGTTATTGATATTACTGATATTATTCATGAAAGGAGTGTGTATCTGACATGTCCTGCTTACTAGTTATGAAACCACTCACAGAATGCATTAGTCTTATTTAGGGAGAGCAAATTGAATGCAAGCAATTCTGGCACTCTAAAAGACATTCATTTCATGAACTTCTTTTTTTGCTGCTGCTATGCTTTTGAAGTTCATTTCACACTCTTTATAATGAAGTGTACAACTTTATTAGACTATTTATGTGGTAATTCACATAACTATAAAATTACCACTTGCTAACAACCACCCCTGTGGTTCTGGGGATCATTACTGTCTTGTCTGTTGCTCCTACGTTGTCTTGGAGACTAGTAAGACAGAACAACAATAAAGGAATTTCCCTTTTTGCAACCTTATCAAATGGCTGTATCCTGTATTCCCGCTGCATATCCAGCCGCCTCATTACTGAGCAGCTCATGCTGGGGTGCTGAGAAGCAGATTGACTGCTGAGCTGTTTTTTTAGTTGTCAACATCAATCCTGCCGGGCTGGACAGAGACATCTGTCACTCACACAGCTCCTGTATCTGCCATGAAGATACAACATGTTAAATGAATAAGAATAAGATTGGTGGATAGAGTCTAAATCATTTTCTTCTAAGGGAAATTGGATGGAGATGGAGGTTTGTGAGTTGGGGTGGTGGTGTTAAATCTTTCCCTTCTCTTACCAATTTCCTGGAATCCTCTTTGACATACAGTTCCTACAATAGAAATGAGACTGCCATCCTTGCAAGTGCGGTAGAATCAATCACTGGTGACAGGGACTATAAGCTTGCAGCTGGTGACACAACATGATGTTCTCTTTCTGGGAATGTGAGTGTACCATTTCACCTCCACTAGTTAGACTCCTCCCTCCCCGCCCACTGGAACTAATTAACAGGAAGTAGAAGGTGAGAGGGTGTGAGGGGTCCGTCCTGAACAATGTGTATAAACCCTGGATGATTGACAGGGGGCTCTATATTGAAGCCACTGCGTAGCCATTTTAGCACTCCTCCACCATAGTAAAAAAGATTTTCAACCCTATAGAAAAGCATTTGTTAATGTGTACATTACTTTTTGGCAAGTATATTCTATTACAGACACCTTAATGCAGACTTTTACATTATATTATATGAACTGAACATACAAAAACATTTAATACTAATATATATACAGTACAAGTAAAAAATTTGGACACACCTACTTATGTTTTTCTTTATTTTGACTATTTTCTAAATTGTAGAATAAAATTGAAGACATCAAAACTATGAAATAAAACATATTGAATCATGTAGTAACCAAAAAAGTGTTCAACAAATCAAAATATATTTTACATTTGAGATTCTTCAAAGTAGCCACCCTTTGCCTTGATGACAGCTTTGCACATTCTTGGCATTCTCTCAACCAGCTTCATGAGGTAGTCACCTGGAATGCTTTTCCAACAGTCTTGAAGGAGTTCCCACATATGCTGAGCACTTGTTGGCTGCTTTTCCTTCACTCTGCGGTCCAAATCATCTCAACCATGTCAACTGGGTTGAGGTCGGGTGATTGTGGAGGCCAGGTAATCTGACACAGCACTTCCTCACTCTCTTTCAAATAGCCCTTTCACAGCCTGTGTGTTTGGGTCATTGTCCTGTTGAAAAACAAATGATAGTGCCACTAAGCGCAAACCAGATGGGATGGCGTATCGCTGCAGAATGCTGTGATAGCCATGTTGATTATGTACGCCTTGAATTCTAAATAAATCACAGACTGTGTCACCAGCAAAGCACCCCCACACTCTCATACCTCCTCCTCCATGCTTTACGGTGGGAACCACACATGTGGAGATCATCCGTTCACCTACTCTGCGTCTCACAAAGACATTTGGGCTGCAATCTGAGGTGCAGTTAACTGCCGATTTCTGAGGCTGGTAACAAATTAACTTATCCTCTGAAGCAGAGTTAACTCTCGGTCTTCCTTTCCTGTGGCAGTCCTCATGAGAGCCCGTTTCATCATAGCGCTTGATGGTTTTTACAACTGCACTTCAAATCAAATCAAATCAAATTTATTTATATAGCTCTTCGTACATCAGCTGATATCTCAAAGTGCTGTACAGAAACCCAGCCTAAAACCCCAAACAGCAAGCAATGCAGGTGAAGAAGCACGGTGGCTAGGAAAAACTTCCTAGAAAGGCCAAAACCTAGGAAGAAACCCAGAGAGGAACCAGGCTATGTGGGGTGGCCAGTCCTCTTCTGGCTGTGCCGGGTGGAGATTATAACAAAACATGGTCAAGATGTTCAAATGCTCATAAATGACTAGCATGGTCGAATAATAATAAGGCAGAATAGTTGAAACTGGAGCAGCAGCACAGTCAGGTGGACTGGGGACAGCAAGGAGTCATCATGTCAGGTATTCCTGGGGCATGGTCCTAGGGCTCAGGTCAGTTGAAACTGGAGCAGCAGCACAGCCAGGTGGACTGGGGACAGCAAGGAGTCATCATGTCAGGTAGTCCTGGGGCATGGTCCTAGGGCTCAGGTCCTCCGAGAGAGAGAAAGAGAGAAGGAGAGAATTAGAGAACGCACACTTAGATTCACACAGGACACCGAATAGGACAGGAGAAGTACTCCAGATATAACAAACTGACCCCAGCCCCCCGACACATAAACTACTGCAGCATAAATACTGGAGGCTGAGACAGGAGGGGTCAGGAGACACTGTGGCCCACTCCGAGGACACCCCCGGACAGGGCCAAACAGGAAGGATATAACCCCACCCACTTTGCCAAAGCACAGCCCCCACACCACTAGAGGGATATCTTCAACCACCAACTTACCATCCTGAGACAAGGCTGAGTATAGCCCACAAAGACCTCCGCCACGGCACAACCCAAGGGGGGGGGGGGGGGGGGGGGGGGGGGGCGCCAACCCAGACAGGATGACCACATCAGTGACTCAACCCACTCAGGTGACGCACCCCCTCCAGGGACGACATGAGAGAGCCCCAGTAAAGCCAGTGACTCAGCCCCTGTAATAGGGTTAGAGGCAGAGAATCCCAGTGGAAAGAGGGGAACCGGCCAGGCAGAGACAGCAAGGGTGGTTCGTTGCTCCAGAGCCTTTCCGTTCACCCTCCCACTCCTGGGCCAGACTACACTCAATCATATGACCCACTGAAGAGATGAGTCTTCAGTAGAGACTTGAAGGTTGAGACCGAGTTTGCGTCTCTGACATGGGTAGGCAGACCGTTCCATAAAAATGGAGCTCTATAGGAGAAAGCCCTGCCTCCAGCTGTTTGCTTAAAAATTCTAGGGACAATTAGGAGGCCTGCGTCTTGTGACCGTAGCGTACGTGTAGGTATGTACGGCAGGACCAAATCAGAGAGATAGGTAGGAGCAAGCCCATGTAATGCTTTGTAGGTTAGCAGTAAAACCTTGAAATCAGCCCTTGCTTTGACAGGAAGCCAGTGTAGAGAGGCTAGCACTGGAGTAATATGATCAAATTTTTTGGTTCTAGTCAGGATTCTAGCAGCCGTATTTAGCACTAACTGAAGTTTATTTAGTGCTTTATCCGGGTAGCCGGAAAGTAGAGCATTGCAGTAGTCTAACCTGGAAGTGACAAAAGCATGGATTAATTTTTCTGCATCATTTTTGGACAGAAAGTTTCTGATTTTTGCAATGTTACGTAGATGGAAAAAAGCTGTCCTTGAAATGGTCTTGATATGTTCTTCAAAAGAGAGATCAGGGTCCAGAGTAACGCCGAGGTCCTTCACAGTTTTATTTGAGACGACTGTACAACCATTAAGATTAATTGTCAGATTCAACAGAAGATCTCTTTGTTTCTTGGGACCTAGAACAAGCATCTCTGTTTTGTCCGAGTTTAAAAGTAGAAAGTTTGCAGCCATCCACTTCCTTATGTCTGAAACACATTCTTCTAGCAAGGGCAATTTTGGGGCTTCACCATGTTTAATTGAAATGTACAGCTGTGTGTCATCCGCATAGCAGTGAAAGTTAACATTACGTTTTCGAATAACATCCCCAAGAGGTAAAATATATAGTGAAAACAATAGTGGTCCTAAAACGGAACCTTGAGGAACACCGAAATTTACAGTTGATTTGTCAGAGGACAAACCATTCACAGAGACAAACTGATATCTTTCCGACAGATAAGATCTAAACCAGGCCAGAACTTGTCCGTGTAGACCAATTTGGGTTTCCAATCTCTCCAAAAGAATGTGGTGATCGATGGTATCAAAAGCAGCACAAAGGTCTAGGAGCACGAGGACAGATGCAGAGCCTCGGTCCGATGCCATTAAAATGTAATTTACCACCTTCACAAGTGCCGTCTCAGTGCTATGATGGGGTCTAAAACCAGACTGAAGCATTTCGTATACATTGTTTGTCTTCAGGAAGGCAGTGAGTTGTTGCGCAACAGCCTTTTCTAAAATTTTTGAGAGGAATGGAAGATTCGATATAGGCCGATAGTTTTTTATATTTTCTGGGTCAAGGTTTGGCTTTTTCAAGAGAGGCTTTATTACTGCCACTTTTAGTGAGTTTGGACACATCCGGTGGATAGAGAGCCGTTTATTATGTTCAACATAGGAGGGCCAAGCACAGGAAGCAGCTCTTTCAGTAGTTTAGTTGGAATAGGGTCCAGTATGCAGCTTGAAGGTTTAGAGGCCATGATTATTTTCATCATTGTGTCAAGAGATATAGTACTAAAACACTTGAGCGTCTCTCTTGATCCTAGGTCCTGGCAGAGTTGTGCAGACTCAGGACAACTGAGCTTTGAAGGAATACGCAGATTTAAGGAGGAGTCCGTAATTTGCTTTCTAATAATCATAATCTTTTCCTCAAAGAAGTTCATGAATTTATCACTGCTAAAGTGAAAGTCATCCTCTCTTGGGGAATGCTGCTTTTTAGTTAGCTTTGCGACAGTATCAAAAAGGAATTTCGGATTGTTCTTATTTTCCTCAATTAAGTTAGAAAAATAGGATGATCGAGCAGCAGTAAGGGCTCTTCGGTACTGCACAGTACTGTCTTTCCAAGCTAGTCGGAAGACTTCCAGTTTGGTGTGGCGCCATTTCCGTTCCAATTTGAAGAAGAAGTTCTTGAAAGTTCTTGAAATTTTACATATTGTCTGACCCTCATCTCTTAAAGTGATGATGGACTGTCATTTCTCTTTTCTTATTTGAGCTGTTCTTTCCATATTATTATCTTCTGTATACCACCCCTACCTTGTCACAGCACAACTGATTGGCAAAAACGCATTAAGAAGGAAAGACATTTCACAAATAAACTTTTAACAAGGCACACCTGTTAATTGAAATGCATTCCAGGTGACTACCTCATGAAGCTGGTTGAGAGAATGCCAAGTCTGTGCAAAGCTGTCATCAAGGCAAAGGGTGGCTACTCAAAAGTAAAATATATTTTTATTTGTTAAAAAAAAAATTGGTTACTACATGATTCCATAAGTGTTATTTCATAGTTTTTATGTCTTCACTATAGTTCTACAATGTAAAAAAAGTTAAACATTTAAATCATGTAATGAGTAGGTATGTCAAAACCTTTGACTTGTACTGATATATAAAATGTCCTTAAAGTATAATTTTTATAGAGTACTGTTACTGTCCCCACTACAACAAATAAATACTTAAATACATGTAAATTTGTCCTTGAAACAATGAATTGAAATACTGTAGATTTCCATTAATTCCTATGACGGACTGCTCCTTCTGAGGAGTACCAATATGGCAGCCGGCGGCTTCAAAGTCTCTCACATGGCATTCGTAATCTAAGGTTTATATACATCATTGGTTCTACAGTGTAATGAGGAAGGAGTTGCAGCTGGTTGGAGGTATGCACAAGTGGGTGGTGAAATGGACTCTCCATCATTATTTGATCAGGCTTATTATACCAAGGCCCCCGATGACAGTGTTAGTCATTCTCTGACCATACAAATCTCATTCTAATACAGTCATGGCAAATATACAGGTAAATTGTATAATCTCAAACGTCATGTTGGATACGTTTTTTTCCATGTTAGATTAGTGATGAAAATAGTGACATTTATGCTGTTCTACTTTATAATCTATATAATCTAATCTATAACCTATTTAGGAAATCATACAGGAAGTCCCTGGGGAACACCAACAACATAGGAATTCAAATCAGATTTTTAGATCCTCTGAATGCTAGAACCTCTATTCACAACACTTAGATGAGAACATGGGGGTATGATATGAAAAATGGCCCAGTGGCCATGTCGTGACTGCACCATTTACACTAACACTGGGAGACTCTCCCTCCCTCAGGGCCCACAGTACAGAGAGAGAAACTCCTAGTCTCAGCCACCAGCAACAGGATGCTATAATCTTTACTGTCAATACCAGCAGCTGGCAGTCGTTTTGTAACTCCATTTTAGCAGAGCTTTGTGTGTCATTGAGGGAGACTGAGTGGAAGTTGACAAAGTTTGCAGTGATTCTATTACATACATACACAATTGGACTTCCTGGCTATAGTGGTATTTGGAAATGCAATTTGAACATGTACAGATTTCTTCCAGAAAGGCAAGAAGGAGAAAGGGAACAGTGGTTTACAAATATGAGAAAAAAATAAACAAGTGTACGAATAAACAAAAAGTATAGTGAATAGTTATAGATTGGGAGAGAGGGAGGGAATGGGAAGGGAGAGAGAGCGAGAGCGAGAGCGAGAGCGAGAGCGAGAGCGAGAGCGAGAATAGACAATAAAACAAACTAAATATGTACCAATAATTTTTCTGTGGATATAAAAAACAAAATTCCACACTATGAGGTCAAAATGACACTCTGAAATTGTGAAAATTAGGATAATGCCCTTTTTGTGTAAGAGCTGTGTGAGAATGGCGGGATGGAGTTTTTGGCCCAGACCATGACATCACAATCTGATCTGAATATTCTGACCAATGACCAGTTATCTTTTATTTGCATATGTATCCTCCTACTTTGTAGGAGTAAGTGGGGTAGGCTCTAGAGTCTAGATTATCCTATCCACCAATCAGGTAAGTGTATGTCAATAGATTAAAATTCGTATTGACATGCCTGTCTTGTTTTTGCACGCATTGTACAAAATAATAAAATGCAATACGACAGGATCTTTCTAAACGTTGTTCTTTATTAGCTTGCTATAACTGGCATGTTCACATGTCTCCTGCCATGATCAACTGAAGATGACCTCACGACCTGGGAAGTCTTAACCAATCGTAGCACAGTATGACATGACGATAGAATGCATCCAATTACAATTCAGTATGTTTACATATATGAATATTACATCACCCTTCTTTAAAAATAAAATAAAAATGTTATACATATTTTAAGTGTTTCTTTTGAATACATTCTCTGTAGTTTGAACTCAAGGTAAGTAACCATTTATACTGCATACTACCCCAACTGCATCAACATAACAGACTCTGAAACAATGATTCAGCATATTGTTACTTTTGGAACAAAGGATTCTAAGCAACTCAGCTTTTCACTGTAGCAATGACATCTCAACATATCAAACAAATACATTACCAAAGCATTTCAAGTTAACTTTTCAATAACAAGTTTACAGTCTTGAATTATTTTAGGGCAGCGGTCTGCCTACACCCTTTGACATTTCACAGGTCTAGGCTCTGGGCTTGACCTCTCTTCCTGACCATGTGTGATATGAAGCTGAGCATGCTTCTGTGTCAGTCAACAGTTCTTGTGGTGTTCCAGCTAAGTATGGTGTATGTTGTGCTGTGTGTGTGTTTAGTCCATCACCCTCTCTTTCAGGGGAACAGTTCATCTCATCAGTGTATTGTTCTTTTGTGTTCAGTAGGTGATGATGATTGTGGCGGTACACCGCTACTTCTGCGGTGCGGACGTGATATGAACGTTCAGTGTCAGCTTGATGGATGACAACTGCTGGCTTCCAGTGGCCATGCTCCTGGATTCTAACTGACTCTCCGTTGTTCAGTGGTGGCAGTGGTCTAGCTGACTTGTCGTAGTATCGCTTTGGTGTTGTTGTCTCTGTGCACATTTTTCATGCTTTTCCTTGTAGCTGACGACCTCATGTTGCAGCTGCTGGTTGGTGCTGGGAAGGGTGGGGCAAGGTCTGCAGCTCATCAACAGCTCATCAACAGCTGGGCAGGGGATTTGAAGTCGTCAACTGGAGTGTTGCGGTATTCAAGGAGACTGAGGTAGGGTCTATGTCTGCTTTTGCTTTGTCCATGAGTGATTTAGCAATCTGCACCGATTTTTCAGCAAGGCCATTACTTTGAGGGTAATGTGGGCTTGTGGTGACATGTGTGAACTCCCATGCTTTTGTGAGGGATTCAACTCATTTGACTTGTAACAGGGGGCATTGTCAGATATTAAAATCTCTACAATGCCATGCCTGGCAAAGGCTGCTTTCAGCTTGTGTATCACAGCTGTAGATGTGGTGCTGTGAAGCTTGTCGAGTTCGAAGTATCTGCTGTAGTAGTCCACTGTTATGATGTAGTCCTGGTTGTTCCAGGTGAACAGATCGGTTTCCACGACCTGCCAGGGTCGGTCTGGGAAACAGTGAGGTATCATTGGCTCTTTGGTGTTCGAGGGGCGTCGTTCAAGACAGGTGGGGCATTTACCAACAATGTCCTCTATTTGTTTGCATATTCCGGGCCAAAACAAAAATGTCCAGTGCTCTCCCGTGCACTTTTCCATGTCCATGTGTCCAGCATGGATCTTTGTCAAAATCTATTCTTTGAAACTGGTAGGAATGATGATTTTCTCTCCTTTGAAAAATATTCATTTGATCTGAAATAGTTCATCACGATGGTTCCAGAACTCTCAGACGCTCGGAGGGCGTTGTCCCCTCTCCTTAGGACATCCATCCTGTATGACTTTCTTCAGCTGTGTGAGTTGTGTGTCATTTTCTGTTTCTGCTTGGATCTCCTTCAGTTGTGTGTCACTAACTGGTAAGTTGCTGTACACAGTGTGCACTTGCATGTCCATGCCTTCACTGAGGCTGCTGTCCTTATAGGTAAGAAACCTCCTGGAGAGTGTGTCTGTGACAGGGATGTCTTTGCCTGGACGGTGAGTGATTGTGAAGTCGTATTTTTGTAGTTGAATGATCATTCTCTGTAGCCTTGGCGGGCCTGCGGCTAGCGGTTTCCTCATGATTGACTTGAGGGGCTTGTGGTCGAATTCCACAATGACTTGTTGTCCATATACGCACTGATGGAAAAGCTTACGTCCGAACAGAATGGCGTACAGCTGCTTTTCATTTTCACAGTCTGTGAGAGATTTGGAAGCATAGCCGATGGGCTTTCCTTCTTGCAGTAGCACTGCACCTAGTCCATACTTTGACTCATCCACTTGGAGGAGTCTGAGCTGTTTGTTTGGGTTGTAGTAGGCAAGAATTGGTCCTGGTTCTCTCGTGATCAAGTCTTTCACTTTGTATTAAAAAAATAAATAAAAAAAATTCACCTGCATTTAACCAGGTAGGCTAGTTGAGAACAAGTTCTCATTTACAACTGCGACCTGGTCAAGATAAAGCAAAGCAGTGTGACACAGACAACAACACAGAGTTACACATGCAGTAAACAATAAACAAGCCAATAGCACAATAAACAAGTCAATGACACAGTATAAAAAAAGAAAGTCTATATACAGTGTGTGTAAAATGCATGAGGAGGTAGGCAATAAATAGGCCATAGGAGCGAATAATTACAATTTAGCAGATTAACACTGGAGTGATAAATGAGCAGATGATGATGTGCAGGTTTCTGGAAAGCAATGTTGTGTTGCTTGTTCCAGAGGAACTCACTGGACTGCATTAGCAGCTGACACAGGGGTGCATTAGCATTGGAGAAGCTAGGTGCGAACTTGGCTAGGTAGTTGACCATACCAAGCACTGTTTCCAGCTCTGCGCAGTTCCTTGGTGGCTCCATTTCCTTTATGACTGAGATCTTCCGCGGATCTGGCTTGATTCCATTCGCTGTGAGAAGATGTCTGAAGTCGCAGACCTCTGTAGTGCAGACGGTGCTCTTCTCAGGGTTGAGCCGGACTCCTCTCTTGTGGGACCTTTGCAGCATCTCGCAGAGGTTTATTTCGTGTTCCTCTTTAGTTCGACCATAGACAAGGATGTCGTCCACAATTGCCACAACTCTGTACACCTTGTTGATCTTTCGCTGAAACTCATCTAGGGCTGAGATAAGAAGGCAGGCTACGAAACCTGTAGCGTCCAAACGGTGTGTTGAACATTGTGAGCTTAGATGACTCTTCTGTGAGTTTGATAGCCCAGTAGCCTGATCTGGCGTCCATGTCACGGAAGTAGCATGCTACCGCTAGCTTGTGTGTGATGTCATCTAGCATCGGTAAGGGGCAATTGGGGCGTTTGATAGCCTTGTTTAAGTCTCTTGGGTCGAGACAAACTCTAAGCTTGCCTGTACGTGGTTTCTCCACCACCACTAACGCGTTTACCCAATCTGTTGGTTCTGTAACCTTGGTGACTATGTCAGATTGCTCCATGCTCTCCAACTCTTTCTTCAGACGGGCGTGGAGAGCAAGGGGAATCTTTCTCGGTGGGTAGACCACAGGGGTTGCGTCTGGGTCAAGGTGAATGGTACATTCTCCTGGGAATAATCCTATTCCTGTAAAAACATCAGCAAACTCCTCCAGTACATTTTCTGTCTCTACTGGTACTGTCACTGATAAAACTAGCTTGATGAGGTTCATGTCTAAACATGCTTCAAGACCAAGCACTGCAGGTGCTCTAGTGTCAACAACATAAAAGTCCAACATCATGTCACTTTCCTTGTATTTGCATTTGAAAGTGGATGTGCCTTTTACTGGGAGCTGTTCACCACCATAACCTAGTCAGTCTGCACGTGGTGGGCTGTAGCTCGCACTCAGATGTCAAGCTGTGGTACTTATTCAGAGGAATAAGGTTTACTTGTGCACCAGTGTCTAGTTTGAACTTTAGCTCTGTGACTTGTGTTCCTATCTCAATGTCAGCAAAGGCTTGCTCTGACATCTGACTTTTCCGTGTCACTGAATCAATAAACAGTTCATCAGCATTTGACTCTTGATTGACATTTCATCTTCACTCACTGTGTGTACTGTTTTGTCACGGTAAGCTCTGCACACGTTTGCAAAGGGATTCCATTTTCCACATTTAGTACACTTTTTGCCTTTGGCTGGGCAATTTACCTGTTCGCAATTCACTTTGTATCCACAATATCCACATATTTTGGGGTGTTTTGAGTCTGTGTCGCTCTGTTTTGGAGTTCTGTCTCTCCGTTCTGAAGCGCGCTCTCTGGGCACCAGAGGTGTGCTTTGATGTCTGTCTGATTGCTGCACTGCTTGATCACGTGATGTGCAAGTACTGCCGCCCAAAATGAACCTGAAGCTCAGATCCAACATTCAAAGGTTTCTCTCTCACCCGCAGTGAGTGTATTCCAAATACAATATGGTCCCTGACCATCTCATCCTTGTTTGCATAATCAGTCTTTCACAAGCAGACACAGCTCAGTCACAAACTATTCAAACGTTTCGCTAGCTCCCTGTACTTTCTCATGGAATTTGTACCTGGCGAAAATCGTATTGGTCTTTGGCACAACATATGCTTCTAAATGATCGTAGTATGTTTTCAGTACTTTTGATTCAGCCTCGGTAAGTGTCCATGTGTAGTAAATATCTCCCTTTGTCACTGATCCAGAGGAGCAAGTAGCTGCACTTTTCCTCTTCTCCTCTGTCCTTCAGAGGACCCGTGAACATTAGCTCCACATGCTGTTTGTACTTACGCCATGCATCGGGTAAGTTTGTAGACTCCCAGTCCATTCGAAGTGAAGGAAGTCCAGCAAAATCCATCTATAAGTCCTTTTATTCTGACACCTTGTCTTGTTTTTGCACGCATTGTACAAAATAATAAAAAACAATACGACAGGATCTTTCTAAACGTAGTTCTTTCTTAGCTTGCAATAACTGGCATGTTCACATGTCTCCTGCCATGATCAACTGAAGATGACCTCACGACCTGGTTGGTCTTAACCAATCATAGCGCAGTATGATACGATGATAGAATGCATCCAATTACAATTCAGTATGTTTACACATATGAATATTACAACACCCACACGGCAGACCCGGTGCCAGGATAAAGTGACGAAGGGGGCAGTTGAAATCAGCAGTGGGGCAAAACAGTATGGGGTTCTTGTATTGGAATTATATTGAATTCTGCTTATTTGATCACACTATACCACAATAAATCTAAAGTTCAATAGTCCAGACTCCGAGATCATTGAGTGCTTTTGAAATCTGTAGCCAATCTCTGCTGCACTGTATCAGCACAATGGACAGCTCCCTACATCTAGTCTGTTTTGGTAATGAATATAGGCTACAAGATAGATAGGGCAATTCACCTATTACAAACAGCCTATGTGAATGCAGCCGTACACACAGCTGTGTACAGCTGCAAAATAATGCAAACTAAATGCTGAAAGTAGTAGCCTAGTTATTGATGCATGCAAACAAATATACTGAATAGCAGTTTGGCTTAGAATACGGACATAACTGTGAATGCGAATGAATGAATGTGAACCGAACAAAACAGCGGTACCAATTAGTAGGCCTAATAAATTAAAGATCAGATCGATAAAGGCATGGCACAATCTATATTTAGGCTAGGTACATTAACAGTAAACAAATGCAGTAAACAAAAGGCAAATGCAGATCCAAATAACCAAAACATAGCCTGCAGCCTGCTACAGTGACATTCAGCCATGCACAGGTGTCTTTCCAAATAAATAGGCCTATAGGCCTGCTTCAGTAACACGTTGTGATATGGCACAATACACTTCTGTGAATAAAATCTGACCCACGTAATCAATTAAGCAATGCCAGCCTACCGTAAACACGTTTCCAATATGTACAGTTCCATTTTAAAACATTAAAACCAATAGGCTTCCATTTTCCCCGAAATCTTCTTGGAAGATTTTTCTTTCCACAGTGCAGTGCATTTCAAAAGCTCCTTGCTTCATGCGTGCCTAGCGACTCCTTCGCTTCTATCAATAGCATGCTTCCTGTTAGAATACCCAGCTTGGGTGAAGGCCTCGTCTGTGTTAGCACTGGACCCAACACAGAACTTTCCACATGGGAACTAAAATGCAGCATCTGCAGTAACTGAGTATTCCAGCCACTCTCTTCCTATAAACAAACTGGTTGCTATTAAATAAAAATCGTATAGAAAAAAATGCGGCTAGGGTAGGATTCTAGACTAACCTGGGCTGGCTCCTCTCTTCCAAGATAGTCAGGAATAGTTGGAGGTGGAGGGGTCTGTGGAGCCATTATCCTGGTGGCGCTTGTGGAAGAGTGAGTAGGCTCTGCACGCTGAGCTAGCTGGAGCTCAGCAGCATCATTGCTGCTGGGCTGGGCGGCAGCCTTGGAGGTTCTCATTTTGGCTTTGTTTGGGCACTTTGGCGAAACTTCTGATATCCATCATGGTAGTGTCAGATAAGCTGGGTCGAGCTAGCTAAATAGGATAAGCTAATAACACTAACACTTTTTACAGCTAGCTAAGAAGCTATCTAAACTCCGTAGTGGTGGGGCGTGAGGCAGAGTCACAATGAAGCAGCTTCAATGGTAAACTTGAACCCTCCCTTATAAATCAAAAACCAAGGCGGAGGCCTATCCCATTACTCACTTAGTCTAGCACAGATGAGAAGCGTTTTTTCCCACTTTTTATGGAAACTAAAAGTGGCTTTCCATAGCCCCACCCAGTGGCTTTCCATAGCCCCCTACACATATCTTGGCGCGCCCTGTCCATTGTACTGACACAGCGCAGCGTAGATACAGATTTGCTTTGCTCCAACCTGTCACTCAATAGGGACACAAAACTAAAACTGAGGGGGCTAAGCCCCCTTTAGCCCGCTCGTGGAACCGGGCCTGCCATACGATCAGACTGAGATTTTCAAAGGCAAAAGGAGCCTGTGGGAATAAATTATAAAAAATATACTTTGAATAATTTGTATCAAATAAACACACACAGTGATTTATTAAACATTCAGTGATTATTTAAAAATACAATTAAAAGACTGCATGAGGGCTTTAAGGTGGGATGCTGCTGTTGCTAAGATACTACATGGAGACGGTGTCCTCCTCACATCACACATTAACATAATGGCTTCAGTGAGTATGTCACTCTGCAGTTCGTCGCCCAAGACACAAGTACCCCCCCCCCAAAATAGTGTATGTGGATGATATTTGTTGGTCTGATGTGATTAACAAGGAGCATCCAGAAGCTGCACTTGATGAATTTATTTTAAAACATTTATAAAAATGCACCTTTTAAGAAACTGACTGTTAGAACTCTTAAGGCTCCATGGATTGATGAGGAATTGAAAAACTGTATGGTTGAAAGAGATGGGGCAAAAGGAGTGGCTAATAAGTCTGGCTGTACATCTGACTGGCTGACACTGCACATTGAGAAATTATGTGACTAAACTCAACAAAAAGAAGACGAAACTGTAATATGAAGACAATATCAAGTACTTTAAATAAAATAATGGGCAGAAAGACAAATTCAACTCCATCTTTCATCGAATCAGAGGGCTTATTCATCACAAAACCATTTGATGTTGCGGATTATTTCAATGATTACTTAATTTGGGGCGGCAGGTATCCTAGTGGTTAGAGCGTTTAGCCAGTAACCAAAAGGTTGCTGAATGGAATCCCTGAGTTGACAAGGTAAAAATCTGTCGTTCTGACTCTGAACAAGGCAGTTAACCCACTGTTCCCCGGTAGGCTGTCATAGTAAATAAGAATTTGTTCTTAACTGACTTGCCTAGTTAAATAAAGGTCAACATTTTTTTAAAGTGGGCAAACTTAGGCAGGAAATGCCAACAGTGAGCCGCCATACTCATGTATAAAAAAAAAAGCATTGCAAGTTTGAATTAAGTAAAGTTATTGTGGGAGAGGTGGAAAAAGTATTGTTATCGATCAATAATGACAAACCTCCTGGCATTGACAACTTAGATGGAAAGCTACTGAGGACGGTAGCTGACTCTATAGGCACTCCTATCTGTAATATCTTTAATCTGAGCCTAGAGGAAAGTCTTTGTCCTCAGGCCTGGAGGGAAGCCAAAGTCATTTCGCTACCCAAGAGTGGTAAATCAGCTTTAACTGGTTCTAACAGCAGACCTATCAGCTTGCTGCCAGCTCTTAGCAAACTGTTGAAAAAAGGGTGTTTGACCAAATACAATGCTACTTCTCTGTAAACAAATTAACAACAGACGTTCAGCATGCTTATAGGGAAGGGCACTGAACATGTACTTCACTGGCACAAATTACTGATGATTGGTTGAAAGACATTTATAATAAGATGATTGTGTTAGATACTGTTAGATTTTAGTGCAGCCTTTGATGTTATTGACCATAACATTATTATGGTTATTGAGAAAATGTACACTATCGTTCAAAAGTTTGGGGTCACTTAGAAATGTCCTTGTTTTTGAAAGAATAGCACATTATTTGTTCATTACAATAACATCAAATTGATCAGAAATACAGTGTAGACATTGTTAGTGTTGAAAATTACTATTGGACCTGGAAACAGCTGATTTTTTGTGGAATATCTACATAGGCGTACAGAGGCCCATTATCAGCAACCATCACTCCTGTGTTCCAATGGCACGTTGTGTTAGCTAATCCAAGTTTATCATTTTAAAATGCTAATTGATCATTAGAAAACCCTTTGTAATTATGCTAGCACAGCTGAAAACTGTTGTCATGATTAAAGAAGCAATAAAACTGGCCTTCTTTAGACTAGTTGAGTATCTGGAGCATCAGCATTTGTGGGTTCGATTACAGGAACAAAGAACTTTCTTCTGAAACTAATCAGTCTATTCTTGTTCTGAGAAATGAAGGCTATTCCATGCGAGAAATTGCCAAGAAACTGAAGATCTCATACAACACTGTGTACTACTCCAGCATCCTGGAGTCGCCTCTTCACTGTTTTTGTTGAGACTGGTGTTTTGCAGGTCCTTTTTAATGAAGCTGCCAGTTGAGGACTTGTGAGGCGTCTGTTTCACAAACTAGAAACTCTAATGTACTTGTCCTCTTGCTCAGTTGTGCACCGGGGCCTCCCACTCCTCTTGCTATTCTGATTAGCGCAAGTTTGTGCTGTTCTGTGAAGGGATTAGTACACAGCGTTGTATGAGATCTTCAGTTTCTTGGCAAACTGCTGACGTTGAGACTGGTGTTTTGCGGGTACCAAGCCATGATGTCGCAGCATTGAAGGTCCCCAAGAACACAGTGGCCTCCATCATTCTTAAATGGAAGACGTTTGGAACCACCAAGATTCTTCCTAGAGCTGGCCGCCCATCCAAACTGAGCAATATGGGGATTGCTCAATCAGGCCTTTATGGTAGGGTGGCCTGACGGAAGGCACTCCTCAGTAAAATGCACATAATTTCCTGCTTAAAATTTGCCAAACAAATTTGCCATGAGAAAAAGATTATCTGCTCTGGTGAAACCAAGATTGAACTCTTTGGACTGAATGCTAAGCGTCACATCTGGAGGAAACCAGGCACCACTCATCACTTGGCCAATATCATCCCTATGGTGAAACATGGTGGTGGCACCATCATGCTGCGGGGATGTTTTTCAGCTGCAGGGACTAGGGGACTAGTCAGGATCGAGGCAAAGATCGGAGAAAAGTACAGAGAGATCCTTGATGAAAACCAGCTGCCAGTAAGGGTCATTTAAATGAGAGATCCTTGATGAAAACCGGCTGCCAGTAAGGGTCATTTAAATGAGAGATCCTTGATGAAAACCCGGCTGCCAGTAAGGGTCATTTAAATGAGAGATCCTTGATGAAAACCCGACTGCCAGTAAGGGTCATTTAAATGAGAGATCCTTGATGAAAACCGGCTGCCAGTAAGGGTCATTTAAATGCATCATAAGGCAGAAACCGCACTGGCCCAACTCTAAATACATGGGTCTGGAATGAATGTTATGAGCCTACTGTTGAGCTAGTAAGTGTTAGGTAAACCCAACCAGTATCAAGCTCACCAAATAATTTAATCTACATGACATATGCAGTTATTTGGGTTGCCATTTCAAAAGTATTTTGTTATATTGTCTACTGTCACATATAGTGTAACCAGTCAAGATCATTGGCCATTCTTCGCTGCAAAACATTTAAACAACAGCTGTCACTTTTCTTTGTTATATTTCTATAGGCTAAATGACTCACACTTTAGATTAAGGACTTTTGTGTTTGTCATCCTGACAAACACCCAATGTGAACAGACACAGAACTTTAACACTCGTCTCACATTAAGTTAAATATCAATAAAATCCTCCCCTGACTTGATGTTTCTGGGCCATCATCTTTCACCGGAGTCGAGATGTAACTTCAAGTCATTTGTGCCCTAAATCCAGGAGAGGCTACCCATCCGGCAAAAACTCATTTGGGCAGAATCACTTTTACCTTCCCAGTGTAATAGCCTTGCCAAGAGAGGTGAGTGAGAGATGTTATTATCATTAGAAATGGCACAATTAAACTAAACCACGTGGAAATGGAGCCTTGAGGGATACAGGAACCTCACTGCTTTATGGAGAGGTATGAGCAGGTGTAATGCGTAAGGTTATGCCAGGTTGGTATTTTTCCTTACGTCTGTCTTATCAACCTGTATTGAATGTCTCCAATGGCCTATGTTACAGGGAGACTCCTTAGTTGTTGCTACTTCCATTTTAGGACGAATACATTTATTAAATATACCCATTGATTCTTGAAAATAATACTTTATAAATGCCTCATTAGCTTAGTTCAACTGTCGTACACCATCAGAACCCAAAATATAAGCTTGTTTAACTCCAATGTTTTGCAGGTTTGGGGAGTAACTATTAAATGAAATCAGTTACATGTAAACTGATTACAACATTTTTTTAATAGACTTAAAAAGCTGCAAATGATCAAGATATCACAGTGTCACCAACAAAAACATAAACAATAGGCCTACTGCAGCACATGGCATACATTTTTCACACGTAAAATAGCACTTTTCAGTAGTGCTCAAAGCATGCCATTCCATGAGAGCAGCATTTATTTTTCAACTCGAAGCAATGAGCCCAATTAGTCCTCCATGACATCAAAATAATCATAAACAACAGAGTAGGCTTATAAGTCCTTAGTTTTAGGTCATGCTCAGGTAAAACAATTTGGCTAATCTATATTTCCATATTTTCCAGTCCTATTTTTGAAGATCAAGAGGTATTAAATTAATTGGAATGACTGGAAATCTGACAGGTTTTGGTTTTTAGTGTAATCGTATTATTATCCGTATCAAATCAAATCAAATTAAATGTTATTTGTCACATGCGCCGAATACAACAAGTACAGACCTTACAGTGAAATGCTTATTTACAAGCCCTTAATCGACAATGCAGTTTTAAGAAAATACCTATAAAAAGTAAGAGATAAAAAAATAAAAAATAAAGATTAAAGAGCAGCAGTAAAATAACAATAGCGGGGCTATATACAGGGGGTACCGGTACAGATTCAACGTGCGGGGGCACCAGTGTCGAGGTAATTGAGGTAATATAGGAGAATCGAAGATGGCGTAGCAGTGCAGATGTGTTTTGTTGTCCTCTCGTTTACTTTTTGTATCTTTCGTCTTTTTTGTATATATTCCAACTAATATTTCAATCTCTTTTTCCATTTTTAAATTAAATATACCTTCTGGTAACCCGCCTCACTCAATGTGACACATATCCGTAATTTTGTTAGACCCTATAGCCAAAACTTTAATCAGAAGGTAGCCAGCTAATTAGCTGAGTAGCCAGTCTCGGACTGTTTTTCTCCCCTACAACGCCAGATTCCTGCCGTAAACCCTGGACCATTGATCATCCCAGCTAGCTAGCTGCCACTGAGTGACCCAGCCCCGAAGCTAGCCCTGAGCCAGGCGCATCTCCCGGCTAGCAAACTAAATTACCACAACTACAATACCTCTTTCGCCATCTGGCCCGGTCCCTTCGTCGACACGGTGCCCCGCAGTACCACCACGACCGTACCACCACGTAGCAACGACTACCACGCGGCTTCCCTGTTCCATCTATTGCTGTACACTGGACCCTATGATCACTTGGCTGCATAGCTGATGCCTGCTGGACTGTTCATTTATCACAGTACACCACTTTGTTTACCTTTGTTTATCTGTCGGCCCTAGCCCCGAACTCAGGCCCTGTGTGTAGTTAACCGACCCTCTCTGCCCATTCATCACCATTTTACCTATTGTTGTTGTCTTAGCTGATTAGCTGTTGTTATCTTACCCGTTGTTGACTTAGCTAGCTCTCCCAATCAACACCTATGATTGCTTTATGCCACGCTTTATGTCTCTCTCAAATGTCAATATGCCTTGTATACTGTTGTTTAGGATAATTATCGTTGTTTTAGTTTACTGCGGAGCCCCTAGTCCCATTGCACATGCCTTAAATAACTCCTTTGTCCCACCTCCCACACATGTGGTGACCTCTTATCATCCCTCAGTGCCTGGGCATACCTCCACTGTACCCGCACCCCACCATACCCCTGTCTACACTTTATGCCCTGAATCTATTCTACCACGCCCAGAAATCTGCTCCTTTTATACTCTGTCCCCAACGCACTAGACGACCAGTTTTGCTAGCCTTTAGCCGTACCCTCATCCTACTCCTCCTCTGTTCCTTGGGTGATGTGGAGGCTAACCCAGGCCCTGCGTGTCTCCAGGCACTATTATTTGTTGACTTCTGTAATCAAAAATTGCCTTGGTTTCATGCATATTAACATCAGAAGACTCCTCCTTAACCTCTTTGATCTCTAGGGGCGCTATTTCATTTTTGGATAAAAAACGTTCCCGTTTTAAGCGCGATATTTTGTCACGAAAAGATGCTCGACTATGCATATTCTTGACAGTTTTTGAAAGAAAACACTCTGAAGTTTCAGAATCTGCAAATATATTGTCTGTAAGTGCCCCAGAACTCATTCTACAGGCGAAACCAAGATGATGCATTAACCAGGAAATGAGCAGAATTTCTGAAGCTCTGTTTTCCATTGTCTCCTTATATGGCTGTGATTGCGCAAGGAATGAGCCTACACTTTCTGTCGTTCCCCCAAAGTGTTAGCAGCATTGTGACGTATTTGTAGGCATATCATTGGAAGATTGACCATAAGAGACTACATTTTCCAAGTGTCCGCCTGGTGTCCCTGCGTCGAAATTGGAGCGTAAAGCCAGGTGCAATTATTTTTCCATTTGAGAGCAAGGAGAAACCAGGCTTCCACGAAGGATATATCATTGAAGAGATATGTGGAAAAACACCTTGAGGATTGATTCTAAACCACGTTTGCCATGTTTCAGTCGATATTATGGAGTTAATTTGGAAAAAAGTTTGCGTTTTGAGGGCTGAATTTTCGTTTTTTTTTTTTTTTTTTTTTTTTTTTTTTTGGTAGCCAAATGTGATGTACAAAACGGAGCTATTTCTAATACACAAAGAATCTTTTTGGAAAAACGGAGCATCTGCTATCTAACTGAGAGTCTCCTCATTGAAAACATCAGAAGTTCTTCAAAGGTAAGTTATTTTATTTGAAGGCTTTACTTGTTTTTGTGATAGTTGCCTGCTAAATGCTAACGCTAATGCTAACGCTAATGCTAACGCTAAATGCTACGCTAGCTAGCTACTGTTACACAAATGATTGTTTTCCTATGGTTGAAAAGCATATTTTGAAAATCTGAGATGACAGTGTTGTTAACAAAAGGCTAAGCTTGAGAGCTAGCATATTTATTTCATTTCATTTGCGATTTTCATGAATAGTTAACGTTGCGTTATGGTAATGAGCTTAGGTCTATAAATAGAATCCCGGATCCGGGTTTGGTCGTCGCAACAGGTTAAGTTTGTTTTACTCACTGCTTTAGCACACTCCGCCAACCCTGATGTCCTTGCAGTGTCTGAATCCTGGCTTAGGAAGGCCACCAAAAATTCAGAGATTTCCATACCCAACTACAACATTTTCCATCAAGATAGAACTGCCAAAGGGGGAGGAGATGTAATCTACTGCAGAGATAGCTTGCAAAGTTCTGTCATACTTTCCAAGTCTATGCCTAAACAGTTTGAGATTCTAATTTTAAAAAAGTGTTATAGACCCCCTCATCTCCCAGCGGTGCCCTGGACACCATATGTGAATTGATTGCCCCCCATCTGTCTTCAGAGTTCGTTCCGTTAGGTGACCTAAACTGGGATATGCTTAACGCCCCAGCAGTCCTACAATCTAAGCTAGATGCCCTCAATCTCACAAAAATTATCAAGGAGACCACCAGGTACAACCCTAAATCCGTAAACATGGGCATCCTCATAGATATTATCCTGACCAACTTGCCCTCCAAAGCGATCATTACCTCATTGCCTGCATCCGCTATGGATCCGCGGTCAAACGACCACCCCTCATCACTGTCAAACGCTCCCTAAAACAGTTCTGCGAGCAGGCCTTTCTAATCGACCTGGCCCAGGTATCCTGGAAGGATATTGACCTCATCCCGTCAGTTGAAGATGCCTGGTCGTTCTTTAAAAGTAATTTCCTCACCATCTTAAATAAGCATGCCCTTTAAAATGTTTTTAGAACTAAGAACAGATATAGCCCTTGCTTCACTCCAGACCTGACTGCCCTTGACCGGCACAAAAACTTCCTGTTGCGGACTGCAATAGCATCGAATAGTTCCCACGATATGCAACTGTTCAGGGAAGTCAGGAACCAATACACACAGTCAGTTAGCAAAGGCTAGCTTTTTCAAACAGAAAATTGCATACTGTAGCTCTAACTCCAAAAAGTTTTGGGACACTGTAAAGTCCATGGAGAACAAGAACACATCCTCCCAGCTGCCCACTGCACTGAGGCCAGGCGAAACGGTCACCACCGATAAATCCATGATAATCAAAAATGTCAATAAGCATTTCTCTACGGCTGGCCATGCTTTCCTCCTGGCTACCCCAACCCAGGCCAACAGCTCCGCACCCCTCGCAGCTACTTGCCCGAGCCTCCCCAGCTTCTCCTTCACCCAAATCCAGATTGCAGATGTTCTGAAAGAGCTGCAAAACCTGAATCCGTACAATCCGTAGACAATCTGGAGCCTCTCTTTCTAAAATTATCCACTGCCATTGTTGCAACCCCTATTACCAGTCTGTTCAACTTCTCCTTTGTTTCGTCTGAGATCCCTAAAGATTGGAAAGCTGCCGTGGTCATCCCCCACTTCAAAGGGGGTGACACTCTAGACCCAAACTGTTACAGACCTATATCCATCCTGCCCTGCCTTTATAAAGTCTTTGAAAGCCAAGTTAACAAACAGATCAGTGACCATTTAGAATCCCACCGTACCTTCTCCACTGTGCAATCCGTTTTCCGAGCTGGTCACGGGTGCACCTCAGCCACGCTCAAGGTCCTAAACAATATCTTAACCGCCATCGATAAAAGACAGTACTGTGCAGCCGTCTTCATCGACCTGGCCAAGGCTTTCGACTGTGTGAATCACCGTATTCTTATCGGCAGACTCAATAGCCTTGGTTTCTCAAATGACTGCCTCGCCTGGTACACAGACTACTTCGCAGACAGAATTCAGTGTGCAAAATTGGAGGGCCTGTTGTCCGGACCTCTGGCAGTCTATGGGGGTACCACAGGGTTCAATTCTTGGGCCGACTCTTTTCTCTGTATATATCAACGATGTTGCTCTTGCTGCGGGTGATTCCATGATCAACCTCTACGCAGATGACACCAGTCTGTATACATCTGGCCCTTCTTTGGACACTGTGTTAACTAACCTCCAAAAGAGCTTCAATGCCATACAACGCTCCTTCTGTGGCCTCCAACTGCTCTTAAACACTAGCAAATCCAAATGCATGCTTTTCAACTGTTCGCTGCCAGCACCCGCCCGCACGACCAGCATCACTAATCTGGACGGTTCTGACCTAGAATACGTGGACAACTACTAATACCTAGGTGTCTGGCTAGACTGTAAACTCTCCTTCCAGACTCATATCAAACATCTTCAATCCAAAATCAAATCTAGAATCGGCTTTCTATTTCACAAAAAAGCCTCCTTCACTCACGCCGCCAAACTTACCCTAGTAAAACTGACTATCCTACCGATCCTCGACTACGGCCATGTCATCTTCAAAATAGCTTCCAATACTCTACTCAGCAAATTGTATGTAGTCTATCACAGTTCCATCCGTTTTGTTACCAAAGCACCTTATACCACCCACCACTGCGACCTGTATACTGTAGTCGGCTGGCCCTCGCTACATGTTCGTCGCCAGACCCACTGGCTCCAGGTCATCTATAAGTCTATGCTGGGTAAATCTCTGCCTTATCTCAGCTCACTGGTCACAATAACAACACCCACCCGTAGCACGCACTCCAGCAGGTATATCTCACTGGTCATCCCCAAAGCTAACACCCCCTTTAGCCGCCTTTCCTTCCAGTTCTCTGCTGCCAGTGACTGGAACGAATTGCAAAAATCGCTGAAGCTGGAGACGTACATTTCCCTCACTAGTTTTAAACATCAGCTATCGGAGCAGCTAACCCATCACTGCAGCTGTACATAGTCCATCTGTAAATAGCCCACCCAATCTACCTACCTCATCCCCATATTGTTTTTATTTACTTTGCTGCTCTTTTGCACACCAGTATCACTACTTACACACCATCATCTGCTCATTTATCACTCCAGTGTTAATCTGCTAAATTGTAATTACTTTGCTACTATGGCCTATTTATTGCCTTACCTCCTCATGCCATTTCCACACACTATATATAGACTTTCTTTTTTTTTCTATTGTGTTATTGACTGTACGCTTGTTTATTACATGTGTAACTCTGTGTTGTTGTTTCTGTTGCACTGCTTTGCTTTATCTTGGCCAGGTCGCAGTTGTAAATGAGAACTTGTTCTCAACTAGCTTACCTGGTTAAATAAAGGTTAAGAAAATAAAATAAATAAAAATATGTTCATGTAGGTAGAGTTATTAAATTGACTATGCATAGATAATAACAGAGTAGCAGCACTGTGTGTGTGGGGGGGGAGGCAATGCAAATAGTCTGGGTAGCCATTTGATTAGACGTTCAGGAGTCTTAAGGCTTGGTGTAGGAGCTGTTTAGAAGTCTCTTGGACCCAGACTTGGCGCTCCGGTACCGTTTGCCATGCGGTAGCAGAGAGAACAGTCTATGACTAGGGTGGCTGGAGTCTGTGACTATTTTTTGGGCCTTGATGCAGCTGTAGAAGATTTTGAGGATCTGAGGACCCATGCCAAATCATTTCAGTCTCCTGAGGGGGATTTTTTTTGTTGTGCCCTCTTCACAACTGTTTTGGTGTGCTTGAACCATGTTAGTTTGTTGGTGATGTGGACGCCAATGAACTTGAAGCTCTCAACCTGCTCCACTATGGCCCCTTCGAAGAGAATGGGGGCGTGCTCGTTTCTCCTTTTCCTGCAGTCCACAATCATCTCCTTTGTCTTGATCACGTTGAGGTAGAGGTTGTTGTCCTTGTACGACACGGTCAGGTCTCTGACCTACTCCCTATTGGCTGTCTCATCGTTGTTGGTGATCAAGGCCTACCACTATTGAGTCATCGGAAAACTTAACGATGGTGTTGGAGTTGTGCCTGGCCGTGCAGTCATGAGTGAACAGGGACTACAGGAGGGGGCTGAGCACGCACCCCTGAGGGGCCCCGTGTTGAGGATTGGTGTGGCAGATGTATTGTTACCTACCTGGGGACGGCCCGTCAGGAAGTCTAGGATCCAGTTGCAGAAGGAGCTGTTTAGTCCCAGGGTCCTTAGCTTAGTGATGTGATTTGAGGGCACTACAGTGTTAACTGCTCAGCTGTTGTCTATGAATAGCATTCTCAGATAGATGTTCCTTTTGTCCAGGTGTGAAAGGGCAGTTTGGAGTGCAATAGAGATTGCGTCATCTGTGGATCTGTTTTTATTTATTTATTTTATTTATCCGTTATTTTACCAGGTAAGTTGACTGAGAACACGTTCTCATTTGCAGCAACGGCCTGGGGAATAGTTACAGGGGAGAGGAGGGGGATGAATGAGCCAATTGTAAACTTGGGATTATTAGGTGAACTTGATGGTTTGAAGGCCAGATTGGGAATTTAGCCAGGACACCGGGGTTAACACCAAACAGCAAGCAATGCAGGTGTAGAAGCACGTGGCACTTATCGTAAGAGTAGGGGGTTTTAGGCTGGGTTTCTGTACAGCACTTTGAGATATCAGCTGATGTACGAAGGGCTATATAAATACATTTGATTTGATTTGATGGGATCTTTAATGACCTAAGAGAGTCAGGACACCCGTTTAACGTCCGACCCGAAAGACGGCACCCTACACAGGGCAGTGTCCCCAATCACTGCCCTGGGGCATTGGGATATTTTTTTAGACTAGATTAAAGAGTGCCTCCTACTGGCCCTCCAACACCACTTCCAGCAGCATCTGGTCTCCCATCCAGGAACTGACCAGGACCAACCCGGCTTAGCTTCAGAAGCAAGCCAGCAGTGGTATGCAGGGTGGTATATGCTGCTGGTGGGGCGGTATGCACATTGGAGTGGGTCTAGAGCTTCTGGGATAATGGTGTTGATGTGAGCCATGACCAGCCGTTCAAAGCATTTCATGGCTACAGACTTGAGTGCTATGGGTCGGTTGTTATTTAGGCAGAGGTTACCTTAGTGTTCATGGGCACAGGGACTATGGTGGTATGTTTGAAACATGTTGGTATTACAGACTCAGACAGGGAGAGGTTGAAAATGTCAGTGAAGACACTTGACAGTTGGTCAGCGCACGCTCGGAGTACACGTCTTGGTAAACTGTCTGGCCCTGCGGCCTTGTGAATATTGACGTGTTTAAAGGTCTTACTCACATTGGCTGCGGAGAGCGTGATCACACAGTCGTCCACAACAGCTGATGCTCTCATGCATGTTTCAGTGTTACTTGCCTCGAAGCGAGCATAGAAGTTATTTAGCTCATCTGGTAGGCTCGTGTCACTGGGCAGAACTCGTCTATGCTTCCTTTTGTAGTCTGTAATAGTTTGCAAGCCATGCCACATCCGACGAGCGTCGGAGCCGGTGTAGTACGATTCGATCTGTATTGAGGCTTTGCCTGTTTGATGGTTCGTCGAAGGGCATAGCAATATTTCTTATAAGCTTCCTGGGCTAGAGTCCAGCTCCTTGAAGGCAGCGCCAACCTTTAGCTCAGTGCAATTGTTGCCTGTAATCCATGGCTTCTGGTTGGGGTATATCAAGATTCTCTGGTCTGTTGAGATTGAACTCTTTGGCCAATCGTGACGTCTGGAGGAAACCTGGCACCATCTCAACGGTGAAGCATGGTGGTGGCAGCATCTTGTTGTGGATATGTTTTTCAGCCACAGGGACTGGAAGACTAGTCAGGATCGAGGCAAAGATGAATGGAGCAAAGTTCAGAGAGGTCCTTGATGAAAACCTGCTCCAGAGTGCTCTGGACCTCAGACTGGGGCTAAGGTTCACCTTTCAACAGAACAACGACCCTAAGCACACAGCCAAGACAACGCACCCCATCCAACCTGACAGAGCTTGAGAATATCTGCAGAGAAGTATGGGAGAAACTCCCCAAATACAGGTGTGCCAAGCTTGTAGCCTCACACCGAAGAAGACTCGAGTCTGTAAAGTTCTGAGTAAAGGGTCTGAAAATAAATGTGATTTTTTATTGATATGTTTTTTTTTTTAAATTAGCAAAACATTCTAAAAAACTGTTTTTGCTTTGTCATGGGGTATTGTGTGTAGATTGATGAGGGGACTGTATATACTGTAGGGAGTTCCAGTATCAGATCAATGTGCAGGGTAGACACATGGCGTAGTAGACACATTACTTTACCAAAGTATACAGTAGTCTAGCATTGCTCAGTGCTTGTTGATGGCCTCTTTGCTCATCTCCAGCACCTGAGGCAAACCCTGGAGCTGTCAGACGCTCTCCATCACATGCATCTTCCCTGCTTTAAAGAGGTCAGCTGGAGTCTGTACTGTCATGAACTCACAGCATAATTGGGCCATCTCTGCCTATAAACAGTAGAGAAGTTTGCCCTGGGGGCAGAGAAGTTCTGTACCTGAGATTTTCATTCTCATTGAATGTATGTAGCTTAATGGCATCCTAGGCTTGGGGAGTGTACAGTACACTTCTCAGGTATTAACAAATAGGGGTGTCCCCTTACCCTGCTGCAGAGGGCAGGAGGCTGTGTACTTTAGGCAGTCATCAAGCTTTTGATCCCTGTCACTTTAAAACTGGAGCTGCTGAGTTGATAGCCCATGCAGTCAAATGGAAAGCTGATGACAAGTGGGGGCAGCTCCTCCGCAGCATAGTGGGAGGAGTGTTTTCAGAGGGCGGAACAGGGGCACAGAATGTTAATCAAGGAATTCTCTCTGCTCCGACAAAGAGAGTGTTGAATAGACATCCTGGCATGGGTCAAGTCTTAATTGGGTTACATCCTCTCCCTGTGCGGGAGTAGATCAGCAAGAGCAAGTTTGACGCCATGGCAGGGCAGTGGGGAGAAATGGACCATTTGGCAGCAGGTATTTGTTGACCTTCTGCATAGTCCCCGAGGGATGGAGAGACGTACACGAAGAGCAGAAAAAAAATATATAGTACTAAACAAGTACTTGTCCAGACGGTGGCAGGGATGTTCTTGTTAAAGGGATAGGTCACCGAAATTACAAAAGGACACATCGGTTTCATTACCCTGTAAGCAATCTATGGACAAGGTATGACAGCAATCCATGCTTTGGTTTTATTTCCGTGGCACTGTTTCCAAATGCTCACTTTTTAGCATTTGTGGCACAAATCCCATTGAGGTCATTGGACCAATATTAGCCTTTTTTCACGCATCATGTCCAAATCATCTGAAAGTATCTCAAATGAATTGTGAAGCTCATCAGTCACTTGTATATGATTTGAACATGATGCACAAAAAATGATAATATCGGTCCCATAACTTGAATGGGAATTGTGCTACAAATGCTAAATGGGATATGTACCACAAATACATTTGGAAACAAGTGCCAGGAAAACTAAACTAACGCATGGATTGCTGTCATACCCTGTTCCTAGACTGTTTACAGGGTAAGTAAAGCAATATGTCATTTTGTAATTTGGGTGAATTATCCCTTTAAGTACTAATCATTCAACTCATCCCAATTTGTTCTGACTGGGGAGAGTGTTCCTGGGAGGTCAAACACAGGTAACCATGTCTGGCAGTCACGGAGACTGGCAGCTACTCAACTGGCCCTGTCACTCTCTGGGGCACTGGGTGGAAGGTCAAATGACAAGAGGATGCACCCAAAATTACCCATGCTACCCCTAAGAGCTCTCTGCATCTCTCTCCTGCCGGCCGTCTTCATGGCAACCAGGGCTGCTATAATTTAATGATGAATCTCTTTAGTCCTTACGGTGTAACAAAGCTTGGGTGGGGTGCCAGTCCATCATGACTGGTGACGGTTGAGATGGCCGTGTAATGAAGAGTATAGCGGTCCACCAGGGACCACCATATGAGAAAAACAGCCATGGGGAACATGGAGACATACTGGACATATAACCAGTGTCACGTGCCTTCATCATGTTATGGACACGGCCTGTTCCCATTCCCCTGCTGGATCTGACATATACAGTACCTTCAGAGAGTATTCACGCCACTTGAATTTTTCCACATTTTGTTGTGTTACAGCCTGAATTTTAAATTATTAAATTGAGATTTTGTGTCACTGATCTACACACCCCATAATATCAACGTGGAATTATGTTTTTAGACATTTTTACCTATCAATAAAAATTGAAAATCTGAAATGTCTGATTCAATAAGTATTCAACCCCTTTGTTAAGGCAAGCCTAAATAACTTTAGGAGTAAAAATCTGCTTAACAAATCAGATAATAAATTGCATGGATTAACTCTGTGTGCTCTTTGTGGGACGCCAGGTAGCCTAGCAGGTAAGAATGTTGGGCCAGTGACCGAAAGGGTGCTGGTTTGAATCCCTGAGCCGACTAGGTGTAAAAAATCTGCCGATATGCCCTTCAACAAGGCACTTAACCCTAATTGCTTCTGTAAGCCGCTTTGGATAAGAGTGTCTGCTAAAATGCAAACGCACTAATGGTGTTTAACATGCTTTTTGAATGCCTACCCCACACATACAATTATCAGTCGAGCAGTGAATTTCAAGCACAGATTCAATGACAAAGACCAGGGAGGTTTTACAATGCCTAGCAAATAAAGGCAGATGGGTAAAATAAAAGAAGAAATTGAATATCCCATTGAGCATGGTGAAGTTATTAATTACACTTTGTATGGTGTATCAATACACTCAGTCACTACAAAGATACTGGCGTCCTTCCTAACTCAGTTGATGGAGAGGAAGGAAACCACTCAGGGATTTCACCATGAGGCCAATGGTGATTTTAAACCAGTTCCAGAGTTAAATGGCTGTGATAGGAGAAAACTGAGGATGGATCAACAACATTGTAGTTACTCCACAATACTAACCTAAATGACAGAGTGAAAATAAGGAAGCTTGTACAGAATAGAAATATTCCAAAACATGCATCATGTTTGCAATAAGGCACTAAAATAATATTACAAAAAATGTGACAAAATTTACTTTTTGTCCTGAATACAAAGAATTATGTTTGGGGCAAATCAAACACAACAAACACATCACTGAGTGCCACTCTTCATATTTTCAAGCATGGTGGTGGCTGCATCATGTTATGAGTATGCTTGTCATCAGCAAGGAATAGGGATTTTTGGGGGATGAAAAGAAAAGTAATAGAGCTAAGCACGGGCAAAATCCTACATGAACACCTGGTTCAGTCTGCTTTACACCAGACACTGGGAGACAAATTAACCTTTCAGCAGGACAATTAACCTAAAACTCAAAGCCAAATATACACGGGGGTAGCTCACCAAGATGACATTGAATGTTCCTGAGTGGCCTAGTTGAAAATGAAAATTATTGAAAATGGCTGTCTAGCAATGATCAACAACCAACTTGACATAGTTTGAAGAATTCAAAAATGAATAATGGGCAAATATTGTACAATCCAGAATTGCAAAGCTCTAAGAGACTTACCCAGAAAACTCAGCTGTAATCGCTGCCAAAGATGATTCTTATATATATTGACTTAGGGGGTTGAATACTTATCTAATCAAAATAATATTTGTTTTTTATGTTCCATTAATATAAAAAAAACAAGTATTTTGTGTAGATCGTTGTCAAAAAATGACAATTAAATCCATTTGAATCTCATTTTATAACACAACAGAATGTGGAAAAAGTCAAGGGGTGTGAATACTTTCTGAAGGCACTGTAAAACCAGCACTATAGGGTTCCATAAAGATGTAATTGTCCAACAAATGTAAGAAGGTCACCGTACTGAGCTGTATCATATAAGTGCTGTGGCCATCCCTAGAGGAGGCTTGTGTGAAAGGTCACCGTACTGAGCTGTATCATATAAGTGCTGTGGTCTTCCCTAGAAGGGACTTGTGTGAAAGGTCATCGAACTGAGCTGTATCATATAAGTGCTGTGGTCTTCCCTAGAGGAGGCTTGTGTGAAAGGTCACTGTACTGAGCTGTATCATATAAGTGCTGGGGTCTTCCCTAGAGGAGGCTTGTGTGAAAGGTCACCGTACTGAGCTGTATCATATAAGTGCTGTGGTCTTCCCTAGAGGGGACTTGTGTGAAAGGTCACCGTACTGAGCTGTATCATATAAGTGCTGTGGTCTTCCCTAGAGGAGGTTTGTGTGAAAGGTCACCGTATTGAGCTGTATCATATAAGTGCTGTGGTCTTCCCTAGAAGGGACTTGTGTGAAAGGTCATCGTACTGAGCTGTATCATATAAGTGCTGTGGTCTTCCCTAGAGGAGGCTTGTGTGAAAGGTCACCGTACTGAGCTGTATCATATAAGTGCTGTGGTCTTCCCTAGAGGAGGCTTGTGTGAAAGGTCACCGTACTGAGCTGTATCATATAAGTGCTGTGGTCTTCCCTAGAAGGGACTTGTGTGAAAGGTCATCGTACTGAGCTGTATCATATAAGTGCTGTGGTCTTCCCTAGAGGAGGCTTGTGTGAAAGGTCACCGTACTGAGCTGTATCATATAAGTGCTGTGGTCTTCCCTAGAGGAGGCTTGTGTGAAAGGTCACCGTACTGAGCTGTATCATATAAGTGCTGTGGTCTTCCCTAGAGGAGGCTTGTGTGAAAGGTCACCGTACTGAGCTGTATCATATAAGTGCTGTGGTCTTCCCTAGAGGAGGCTTGTGTGAAAGGTCACCGTACTGAGCTGTATCATATAAGTGCTGTTGTCTTCCCTAGAGGGGACTTGTGTGAAAGGTCACCGTACTGAGCTGTATCATATAAGTGCTGTGGTCTTCCCTAGAGGGGACTTGTGTGAAAGGTCACCGTACTGAGCTGTCTTCCCTAGAGGAGGCTTGTGTGAAAGCCGACTAATCAAGAATATTCAAAGGGTCCAGTGATGAAAATATGTCAGGGTATCACTAAATTAGACAAATGTTCAATGTTATGGTATCAATGTCCCCTGTTGTGAAAAATAATTTCTAAGAAACATTGGTGGTAACACTCTTAGAGTCCAAGCCAGTGACTATACAGAGAAAACAGTTTTATGGAGCAATGTGTTCTGAGAGTACATGTACATGTTTGTGTGTATGTAAACACATTGCATACACTCTGCATTTAGTATTCCTCTCTAGCCTTGCCAGATTTCCTTGAAGAGGGGGCAGATCCCATTATAATAAGGATGATTAAGCTCCATAACCTTTAATCTTCATTTTCACCTTTCAATTAATCTGACAGGCTTCCTTCCTTCCTGGGATTGGGATGATTGTAATGTGGGGGTCAGAGAGAGCCTGTGAGCGGATACATAGACAGATGTGCTCTGAGATCCACAGCAGTGAGAACTGTACTTGTCAGGCTGTACTTGTCAGCAACACATTCATCACCCCCCTCTCCATCAAATCAAATCAAATCAAAATCAAAATCAAATGTATTTATATAGCCCTTCGTACATCAGCTGATATCTCAAAGTGCTGTACAGAAACCCAGCCTAAAACCCCAGACAGCAAGCAATGCAGGTGTAGAAGCACGGTGGCTAGGAAAAACTCCCTAGAAAGGCCAAAACCTAGGAAGAAACCTAGAGAGGAACCAGGCTATGTGGGGTGGCCAGTCCTCTTCTGGCTGTGCCGGGTGGAGATTATAACAGAACATGGCCAAGATGTTCAAATGTTCATAAATGACCAGCATGGTCAAATAATAATAAGTCAGAACAGTTGAAACTGGAGCAGCAGCACGGCCAGGTGGACTGGGGACAGCAAGGTGTCATCATGTCAGGTAGTCCTGAGGCATGGTCCTAGGGCTCAGGTCCTCCGAGAGAGAAAGAAAGAGAGAAAGAGCGAATTAGAGAGAGCACACTTAAATTCACACAGGACACCGAATAGGACAGGAGAAGTACTCCAGATATAACAAACTGACCCTAGCCCCCTGACACATAAACAGGAGGGGTCAGGAGACACTGTGGCCCCATCCGATGACACCCCCGGACAGGGCCAAACAGGAAGCCTTCACTTCCATCTCCCTGTCTCCTGTGCTTTAAGGCCCTGCTCAGAGGCTCAGAGTACAGGATCCTCCCTGCTGATCCAGTGGAGGAATTAAGGTACCTATGGATTTCACTTTAGCCTTCACCTCATCAGGCCTCTCATTAATCCACTGGTTAACATGACAATTGTTCTTCCATGCACCCCCACAGTAAACTAGACAGAGCATGATGGCAATAATAAATAAAAAAAGCACCGACCCAGTTCCTTCTTTGCTGTTTTTCTGTATTTCTTCATGTTGTGCCACAGGCTAATAAACCAGACCTATATATGGGATCCTGCCCACGGGGCTGTAATTAGTCTGTAAATCTCAGAAGGTGGAGGGGAGAAAAGAGAGAGTGGGATGTGGATGGAGTTTAAAACATGGCTGATGTCGATAAAGCTAGAAGCCCTATACCTCTCGACCCCCCATTGACCTTTAGAGTTATTGGAACAGTAAGTCAGCCGACTAAATCCTCCCCAGGTTTGACCCGTCACAAACGGCTCCATATGAACCCTTCTACAGAGCCCAGACCTCCTCAAGGCAGAAGAGAGGAGAAGCTGTGAGATTCCTGGTGTGTTGACCACTGGTGACAAAGTGATGTAACCAACAGTCCCAGAGGACAGAGGACACAGCCTGCAGACGACCAGACGTCCCCATAATGGATGAGCAGCCTGAAGGAAGAGAGTGCACACAGACACACACGCGCCCATAGAGACACGCATGAAAACACACGGACACTCAGGGACCTGGTGCTTACTCAAACCCTACATACTCTATATGGATATACAGTACCTTCAAATATTATTTTGTAACAAAATACTGAAACATCTCATGCTGTTGAAGAGGAGAATATTTAAGCAATAAGGCACGAGGGGGTGTGGTATATGGCCAATATACCATGACTAAGGGCTGTTCTTAAGCACGACCCAACACGGAGTGCCTGGATACAGCCCTTAGCCGTTGTATATTGGCCATATACCACAAACTCCCGAGTTGACTTATTGCTATTATAAACTGGTTACCAACGTAATTAGAGCAGTAAAAATAAATGTTATGTTATACCCATGGTATACGGTCTGATATACCACGGCTGTCAGCCAATCAGCATTCAGGGCTCGAACCACCCAGTTTATAAAAAGGAGTACAGTATGTCACGGCATTACCATATTTATGTTAGGAAATATAAATAGTGTTCACGTATATGGTATTTGTTCTAACATGAACTCATGTATGAGCATTTATGTTTCTCTTTTAATGATGAAACTTCTGACTGGGCATTACCTGGTTCATTTAAGTCAACTTCTTCAACTACCACAAAAAATGCTTTTAAAGAGCTCAAGCAAATCACACAATTTTACTTAATGTAAAATGACCAAGTATTGCAGTTGGTAATGATTGAAAAACAGTCAGATCGTGCTACTGCTTGTTTGATTGGATTTCTTTGAGATGAGTGATGGCCAAAGAGGATTCAGAAGGTCCACACCTTTTTAAAGATGGATTAGGTCCATACACCCAGCACACAGATACTCAGTGCTGCTCATTCTGAAGACAGTGTACGCACTGGGCTCAAAAAGAATAGGACATCGCAATAATACATATTTCATCGGTCTAGACACTCAATCACTTCTTTCCAACAGCAAACATGGAGACTCCCTCAGTTAAGGGCCCATATTGAGCATAGCTAATGCGTTATGCCTATATGAAGTGCATATTCAACTTTGAATACTAATGTCAGCAACTAAAAAGTAGAATGGGGTTACTGCATTCAATTGTTTATTTAATCACTTTCACATTGACAATTGAATACCAAGCGCCAAATTAAAGTACTGTGTCTTTATTCAACGTAAAGAACAGCAAAACCTAGACAAAGGTAGGTTAAAAACATAATTTCCGTATTGTCATTAGCCCCACAAACAAACCTTCACAACAGAGAAAAATCAACATTTTCAGTCAGGGTTCTACAAAAAAACAACTCCACCTCTGACAGATTGACGTCACCATTACGCCGTAGTCTTTAAAAAAAAAAACAGCAACATAGCGAGTCGTCAAATAACCCCCCTCGCAGACACTCTGCCTTCATATCAACAATAAGATCAAATCACATCAGATATGCTGGCTACTGATCAGTTGAATAATTGTGTATTTGATCATTGCATCCTTTAATACAGCAGGACAGAGCACAGTGCCACATAAGATTCAGAAGAAGCCGCAGGTTTCCACACAGGTTAAATATGCAAGCTCACTGTTTCCTGAAACTAGGTCACTGTGATGAAAGATGTAAAATGTGCTTGGCTTAATTAACTTTGGGGTCACAGGGATAGTGCAGCATTCACAGTGCAGTACACCAATCCAAACTTAGTACAGTCAGAAAACTGTGGTTATGAATAAAACTCTTATACTTAATGTATAATTGATCATATCTTTTATCATAGCAAGGAAAAGCAACCTAGCCACTTTATAGTCCAAACTATTCTACAGTAGAACCTCAGATATTCATGGCACATTTTCCACACATCCTTCTTTTATTTAATGCGTGCAAAGAAAAAAAAGAGGTTATTTGGCTTTAAATATAATGGACTAGATGGTCCACCTCCTTATACAATTCAATACTGAACAGGAAGTGAACCACCAGAGAATGACTTTGACCTTCTGTTTGTCTTGTCTGACAACATACTGTTTGTGCACAGTTCCAAACTGTAGTTGACAGATCCTTGTGCAGGATCCATGGTAGAGTCACTTGACTATCCTAAGCAATAATTTGTCTGAGCATCTGAAATGACGCACTATCGAGTAGTGTTTTACCCCTGCCATTAAATCATTTACTGATGCGAATGGGTCAGCTGTTGACGCATAATATGGAGAATGTCCATCATCAACGCCTCGATGCATGTTAAACAGGTCAGGGTCTGGCTATGCAAATGTAATCTCCCACACAACTCGCCTGCTTTATCAAATTGTGTCTTAATTAACGCCCTTCAGATATTTTTAATGTCAAACCAAATCTCTCTGAGAGCAAAACATGAAACTATGAAATATCCTTGGGCACATAATTTCTCTACTCTTTTTCGAAAAGGTCATTTGGCACAACAAATAATCTGGAAATACTGGAGATATACTGAATGGTTGAGGCAACAAATCATAAACGGTACATATTGAGGCAGACATTTCATCATCATTGACTTGTGACTATATTTCTGCTGTGGGGTGATTCACATCACCCGCTCCCTTCTCCACTAAATAAAAATGTGTGGACACTCCTGTATAATATCTATAGTCTCCATCTGCTGTCCTTGTATTTGTATGCAGTACATCACAGAAAAGACACTCCAAGTGTCAGGTGACTGTTCCTTGGTGCAATCAAGAATGCCAACACAGATTGTGCAGTCGGTGCCTTGTCCCATATGGGATTTCCTTGTTCCGTCCTTCTTTTTGCATTGAATCACAGTGCGAACACCACTAACAAAATGAATAGCATGCGCTAGAGTACAGTCCAAATGACAGAGGAAACCACCAAGAGGCGCAAGATTTATGTTTCAATGAGACACATGTCAAAACTCACCAGATGACTCGGGCAGATTTTTTTCATTTTTTTGCTGTTTAAAGGTTTTTTCCCCCTCACCCTTTTGTATGGTTACTTAATACACAAGTCTACATACAATGTCCTTGAAATCCCAACTGTCATTTACAATTTTCTGAGCAGTGAGCAGACAAAGGAGAAAGGGCTCTTTAACATACAGGGTCCTGTCATTGAGAGTAACGGGATAGATGCTTCAACATGGGATTGCAACGACTAGCACGGCCAATACAGAGACCTACTGCCAGAGTCCATAGTCATCTGGGAGCTCTCTGTGTGGAGGCAGTCTCCACTCCCTCAGTGCTTTGGGACATGCAGTTAAATCACAGGAGGACAGGGTACAGTATGTACAGCAGCATCAATTGCAGACAAGGCATCCGGTCATTCAGAGTTAGGTATGAAAAGTACACGCAAGGTACTGATCTTGCTGCAAAGCCACGCATCACCAATGTCAATGTCTCATAGCATTGAAGGGGCTTCAGAGCTGATCAATACCAAAAAGTACTAACCTGACTTAGTTATAGTCCACGAACTCTCTATTTCAGTTGTATTCACAATATCTACAGAAATTCACAACTTAATACTATTATTTTAGGGAATAATTAGAGTATTTGCCCTTAGTTTAAACATTTTATTAATTTGTCTATTTGTTTGTCTACTGGTTTCTACCCATCAACATTTGTTATGACACTGTATAGGCTATGTCATATATAACATGTATATGTCTTATATTGTATGTGTTAATTAGCATAAATATATTTACTATGTACGTCTTCATATACAAATATATTCCTTATATATATATGATTTTACGATGATTAGGTGTCCTTTCTGTAGTTATCAACCTGCTAGAATGAAAATCCTCAGCTTCAACAGAGCTTTATACTACACAGTATCTTAGTGAGCAACTGAAACACTGATACAAGACTAAGCCTTAGATTTCAATATGATAAATATCATTACTGAAGGTTGCAGACTTCCACACGTACAGACTGTCATGCATATGTTTGATACATTGTACATGGTTTTTGTTTTTAACACATTCTATCCAATCGAAAGGCGTTTCTCCTTTGAACGTAGTCTTGTTTTGAGAGATGGTTGAGAACATACTGCCTGTTGGGTTCAGGGCAAGTCATCTGTGTAACAGTCACAGAACACTCTGGAAACACATGGGAAAAGTCCAGCGCAACGACATTACTTTCACCCACAAGCTGTATGACTTGAGCACAACATATTTTAGCATGACATCTGCCTCTCCTTCACCCCTGCTTTATGTATGTGGATGTGTAAAACAGTTGAACAACGTTTCGAATGATTTGTAGCCTGCAGTGTGGTATGTTGAACAAAACATGCGTTTTCCTATCCACAGTCAACCCTTGTTATGCAAATCATAAGTTACACAAAATTCAACCAAAATCTATAGAATGGGAATGAGACAACACGGGAAATGATCATATTGAAAAATAAGTAGCCTTTTCTAAATCAGACCTCAAACGAGTATCACAATCTCATGAAGAAATTAACACAAGGGTCAAAGCTTTCATCAGAAAACATCCATTAACCTTGTACTGCAGTGGGCTGAATCAGGGTCACACAGAGTGTTTCTGGGTAGTCTTAAACACATCTACTTTGAAACAAGAGTATACACCTCACACACATGATTATGGGCTTAACAAAAAGAGGACACCTGTACCATGTCAGATATAGAGTTGAAATATATTCAATTTTAAGTTTGCATCCCAATATGACTTTTTATATACATTACAGAAGACTGAAATATAACAAAACTGTTTGACTTAGAAACACTGGATCAGGTTTATTGAAATAATGTTAATTAATTATGATATTATGACAAATATTAATAACACCCATGAGGCCACTAGGTCATTTGACTGCAGGAAAGGGCTACCGACTAAAGTCCAGAATATTTACTATAGATAGAACATGGTTGACAAAATTAACAGATGAAAGTGTTACTATATAAATGTTGTCTATATTAGCTATATTAGAAGTCAGTCTGAGCTGATGATGTGTCAGAATACTATGCAAGTTATAAATCAAAATAATAATTCATTAAACTTCTATGGTGCTTTTCATAGAATCTCAAAGCACTTTAACAGCAAACAAAAAACTAATTGACAATATATCATGACAGGTCAATGAGCTACTGTGGCTCACTGAGGCTGACCCCTGTAAGCAATACATGAGAATGTCCATAGAGAATATTTTATAACGCTGCATCAGTCACATTATGATTACATTTCATCCAGTGGTAGTGACTCACTATTCTCTGCAGCTTCCCCTCTACCTTACATAGGCCTGAAGCATGATATGTGTTTGGAGAATTCACCTCGCTGACCATGTCCCCTAGGGACTGTGGGCTGTAGGTGGAAGGAGAGAAGTGGGAGCCGCCACACAGACCTAAACCATATAGTCCCCATATGTATCTGTGTGTGTGTATGTACTATATGTATGTGTTTGTGTGTGTGTATGTACTGTATGTATGTGTTTGTGTGTGTGTATGTACTATATGTATGTGTTTGTGTGTGTGTATGTACTATATGTATGTGTTTGTGTGTGTGTATGTACTATATGTATGTATCTGTGTGTGTGTATGTACTGTATGTATGTGTTTGTGTGTGTGTATGTACTGTATGTATGTGTTTGTGTGTGTGTATGTACTGTATGTATGTGTTTGTGTGTGTATGTACTATATGTATGTGTTTGTGTGTGTGTGTATGTTCTGTATGTATGTGTTTGTGTGTGTGTGTATGTACTGTATGTATGTATGTGTTTGTGTGTGTGTGTGTGTATGTACTGTATGTATGTGTTTGTGTGTGTGTATGTACTATATGTATGTGTTTGTGTATGTACTATATGTATGTGTTTGTGTGTGTGTGTATGTTCTGTATGTATGTGTTTGTGTGTGTGTGTATGTACTGTATGTATGTATGTGTTTGTGTGTGTGTGTGTGTGTATGTACTGTATGTATGTGTTTGTGTGTGTGTATGTACTGTATGTCTGTGTTTGTGTGTGTATGTACTGTATGTATGTGTTTGTGTGTGTATGTACTGTATGTACTGTTTGTGTGTGAGAAAAGCTTTATTTTGATGATGTGGGTATTCAAAAAGGCACACTGCTTCTTTCTCTTTAAACATACTCAGCCTGTTAAAACAATAGGAGTCTCTGGACTGGAAAATACACAGGCAGGCCCGATAGGACACAAAAGCAATTCCAGATGATATTGCGTTGGGTCTGTTGAGATTCAGCGCTAGCAGAAGGGCAGACACTGAGGATTATTAATGATGTCCCTATGGAACTCTACATGCTGCCCCTGGCTATAAGAGCTCGCTTTAGCAACAAGCAGCCAATGGCTCTCCTTGCTGCATCTTGACGCAATTCAGAGTGAATGGTGTGAGTGTGTGTGTGTGTGAGAGTGTGTGTTTACACACAGTGATTTACCAGGACCCGATCCTCTGTAATGAGCTACCATGAAGGATTCAAACACATGCTCCTCTTTATCATGTCAAGAGAAAAGAAAACACCATCCGGCTATTCTTTCAAACAAACTAATAATCAGGTAACAACAAATTTACATTTATATTTCAACTATGTACATACAAATCTACGAGAATGTTTGTCTGCGACCTAATGAGACTTGCAAATATCAAAATGAAGTCCAAAACAACGATACAATAACATGTCGTGGATCTCTCGGCCTCTTGCAATCTCAGCCTAATATTCAGTCGTGGTGAGTTTAATTGTGGGTGGTGGACTTGGGAGGCGGCTTGCTGTTGATGTACGTGGCCCAATAGACCAGGTTGAAGATGAAGAACAGCACAGGGAAGATGATGCGTGAGATCTTGTCCACTCTGCTGACACGGTTGTAGGACTTTATGGCTTCCACGTAATTGTCATCCATTTTAGGAACCTTGTGGCTGTGGTGGTGGTGGTGGTGGTGTTGGTGGTGTGTAGCTGTAGTGGCACTCCTGGAGACGGTGGTTAAACCTGGGTCCTTTGCCTCGTTGAGGGTGTATGTAGTTCCAACAATGTTGAATGTGTTATTGGCCTTTTTGGAAAGAGAGGCAGATTCTCTTCTCTGTAAAGAGAAGAGAAACAAAGAAAATCAGGGCTGAATCAACTTAACAAAGGCCTTCTTCTCAAAATGACAAAACAGGGACTGTTTTGACTTGGGGTGCAATGATGCTCAAGATGCATGATGGGAACAGTATGACATCCCTATTCTGCACCATTGGGTTCAGAACCAAGCTGAAAGAACTCAGTGTATGGATTGGGGCTGTAGCCCTCCCAGCCTGGACAAAAGGCCAGGGTCATAGAACATTACGCATTTACGCTCCAATAAGTGGCAAATCACATGAGCCTCCTCAACAAAATATACATACATCATAGTTCACAGTGAGAATAGGGCCACCCCAGGGCCTGGCATGCAAGAGACTTGTTACAGAGCACACGGGTCAAAAGTTTATGAGCTAAAATTAAGTCCGTGGGCAATATCATGGTTTAATTTCCGAGAAGCTTGTTATTTTCCGTACCACCGAGAGAAATGGAGCAGAGCAGAGCAGAGGAGTGGGTAGGGCTGGTGGCACTGGAGAGTTAATGGTAGGATGAGAGCAGAGCAGGATGAGTAGCAGAGCACCTGTAAACAGGTCTGACAACCTGCACTCTGAGGACTGGTCTGTACTGAATATAGGACTAGTGGTACTGAATATAGGACTGGGACTGTACTGAATATAGGACTAGTGGTACTGAATATAGGACTGGGACTGTACTGAATATAGGACTAGTGGTACTGAATATAGGACTGGGACTGTACTGAATAAAGGACTAGTGGTACTGAATATAGAACTGGGACTGTACTGAATATAGTACTGGGACTGTACTGAATATAGGCCAGATTATTAGATTAGATTAAGAGAGGGGGACTGAATGAAGGGAAGGGGATATTCAACAGATGGGTTGGAGACAGTTTTAGGTCTCAAAATCATGCCTTAAGGAATCCTCAGCTGATACTTTTTCAATTGTCAAAAATGCACCTAGAGATGATTAATCCAATTGCTGTATTACATTAGTATTGCCAGGCTTGCATCAACTAATGATCAGCACCAACCTGGCTGGCACATAAAGGTGTGGCTCAACTTATAAGAAGGGCAATTGGGATAGAACAACCAGGGCACTATGATTGATTTTTATCTTAAACCACAGTATCAAGGAGAACGGGCCGATCCAATTGGATAAGCAGGCCAGTCAGGGGGGCTAACACAGCGGGTAATGGATTGCATTTCACCTCAGATGTACGAGTTGAATGGATGGATAGTAGGCTACAGAATGCACAAAGGACACCAGCAGCAACTTAACCATCCATTCCAAAACAACAATCTACCAGGGAAACCTTCCACCCAGAGGGGATTCAGAATAAAGTAGCAGTAGTGGTGTTAAACAGAGAAGGAGTATGCTGTCTGTCTATCTGTGATGATGGCTCGGCTGGGCTGGGTCGGGGCTCTATCTGATGGGCTGGGCCAGGGCTCTATCTGATGGGCTGGGCCAGGGCTCTATCTGATGGGCTGGGCCGGGGCTCTATCTGATGGGCTGGGCCGGGGCTCTATCTGATGGGCTGGGCAAGGGCTCTATCTGATGGGCTGGGCCAGGGCTCTATCTGATGGGCTGGGCCATTGCTCTATCTGATGGGCTTGGCCGGGGTTTTATCTGATGGGCTTGGCCGAGGCTCTATCTGATGGGCTGGGCCGGGGCTCTTTCTGCTGGGCTGGGCCGGGGTTCTATCTGATGGGCCGGGCCGGGGTTTTATCTGATTGGCTTGGCCGAGGCTCTATCTGATGAGCTGGGCCGGGGCTCTATCTGCTGAGCTGGGCCGGGGCTCTATCTGCTGGGCTGGGCCGGGGCTCTATCTGCTGAGCTGGGCCGGGGCTCTATCTGCTGGGCTGGGCCGGGGCTCTGTCTGATGGGCTGGGCCGGGGCTCTGTCTGATGGGCTTGGCCGGGGATCTGTCTGATGGGCTGGGCTGGGGCTCTATCTGATGGGCTGGGCCAGGGCTCTATCTGATGGGCTGGGCCAGGGCTCTATCTGATGGGCTGGGCCGGGGCTCTATCTGATGGGCTGGGCCAGGGCTCTATCTGATGGGCTTGGCCGGGGTTTTATCTGATGGGCTGGGCCAGGGCTCTATCTGATGGGCGTGGCCGGGGTTTTATCTGATGGGCTTGGCCGAGGCTCTATCTGATGGGCTGGGCCAGGGCTCTATCTGCTGGGCTGGGCCCGGGGTTCTATCTGATGGGCTGGGCCGGGGTTTTATCTGATGGGCTTGGCCGAGGCTCTATCTGATGGGCTGGGCCAGGGCTCTTTCTGCTGGGCTGGGCCGGGGTTCTATCTGATGGGCTGGAACGGGGTTTTATCTGATTTTCTTGGCCGAGGCTCTATCTGATGAGCTGGGCTGGGGCTCTATCTGCTGAGCTGGGCCGGGGCTCTATCTGCTGGGCTGGGCCGGGGCTCTATCTGCTGAGCTGGGCCGGGGCTCTATCTGCTGGGCTGGGCCGGGGCTCTGTCTGATGGGCTGGGCCAGGGCTCTATCTGATGGGCTGGGCCGGGGCTCTATCTGATGGGCTGGGCCAGTGCTCTATCTGATGGGCTGGGCCAGGGCTCTATCTGATGGGCTGGGCCATTGCTCTATCTGATGGGCTGGGCCGGGGTTTTATCTGCTGGGCTGGGCCGGGGCTCTATCTGATGGGCTGGGCCGGGGTTTTATCTGATGGGCTGGGCCAGGGCTCTATCTGCTGGGCTGGGCCGGGGTCTATCTGATGGGCTTTTATCTGGGGCTGGATGGGCTGGGCCAGGGCTCTATCTGCTGGGCTGGGCCGGGGTCTATCTGATGGGCTGGGCTGGGGTTTTATCTGATGGGCTTGGCCGAGGCTCTATCTGATGGGCTGGGCCAGGGCTCTTTCTGCTGGGCTGGGCCGTGGTTCTATCTGATGGGCTGGGCCGGGGTTTTATCTGATTGGCTTGGCCGAGGCTCTATCTGATGAGCTGGGCCGGGGCTCTATCTGCTGAGCTGGGCCGGGGCTCTATCTGCTGGGCTGGGCCGGGGCTCTATCTGCTGGGCTGGGCCGGGGCTCTATCTGATGGGCTGGGCCGGGGCTCTGTCTGATTGGCTGGGCCGGGGCTCTGTCTGATGGGCTGGGCCGGGGCTCTATCTGATGGGCTTGACCGGGGCTCTGCCCTATCTCATGACAATATCAGTGGAGAGTCTCTCAGCAGTGTCGGCTGCTGCCCCCTGGACGCCCTGAGGCTTTCACAGGGTATCGATTCCTCCTGATCCAACAACACCCCGGGCTCCTTATATCATAGCCACAGCTTAGATCAGCATAAGTGAGGGATAACTATTAACAAGCGTCTCATGACCCTTACCACAGCTCCCTAAGCTAATTTATCCCCAGAATCAGGTCTGCTCTCAGCCTACCAACCTGACATACACCCTGCTAGTACATACTGTATCTGCCAATCAGCTAGTGTAGAGGGGCTCCATAATATCATTCTAAGTTATGTAGTCTGAGATACATGCAGAGGTAACCATAGCACAGGGCTTTGTTTGGAAAGTAATGTTATTCAAACATAGCATGACACAACAGCACACAAACATTTCTTGAGGGCAGACCAACTTTGTGTGATTATATGAATGCTTTCAGCAATCTTGGGGCATGAAGACTGCTTAGCGTGTGTGAGTGTCAAATCAAATCAAATTGTATTTGTCTCATGCTTCGTAAACAACAGGTGTAGACTAACAGTGAAATTCTTACTTACAGCCCTTCCCAAAAAATGCAGAGAGAAAAATAGAAAAATTATAATACAAGGAATAAATACACAATTATAACACGAGTAAATGATAACTTAGCTATATACACGGGGTACCAGTATAGAGTCGATGTGCAGGGGTACGAGGTAATTGAGGTAAATATGTACATATAGGTAGGGGTAAAGTGACTTGGCAACAGGATAGATGATAAGCAGTAGCAGCAGCGTATGTGATGAGTCAAAAGAGCTGGTGCAAAGGGAGGGTCAATGCAAATAGTCCAGGTAGCTATTTGGTTAACTATGTAGTTGTATGGCTTGGGGGTAGAAGCTGTTCAGGGTCCTGTTGGTTCCCAGACTTGCTGCATCGGTACAACTTGCCGTGCGGTAGCCGAGAGAACAGTCTATGAATTGGATGGCTTGAGTCTGACAATTTTTAGGGTCTTCCAATTACACTGACTGGTATAGAGTTCCTGGGTGGCAGGGAGCTCGGCCATAGTGGTGTACTGGGCCGTAGACACTACCCTCTGTAACGCCTTGCTGACGGATACCAAGCAGTTGCCATACCAAGTGGTGATGCAGCGAGTCAAGATGCTTTTTGAGGCCTCCTGAGGGGAAACAGGCATTGTCGTGCCCTTTGGACACCAGCAGCAATGTGGTCCATGATTATTCCTTAGTGATGTGGACACTGAGGAACTTTAAGCTATCGACCCTCTCCACTACAGCCCTTCGTTGTGGCGTGCTCAGCTCCTTTGTTTCCTGTAGTCCACGATCATCACTTTTGTGTGTGTGTGTGTGTGCACTCCTTGGCCCTGAATGGGGAGTGTTGGGAGATATTGCCTGTGTATCAGAGTGTGTATTTTAAGCACAAGGCTGAGTGTCCTGCTGTGAGTTTACACAGGGATCACAGAGCATCTTACAGCCTCTCTCTGGTTCTGTGTTTCTATGTTGGGATGTCTTGTGGCTAAGAGTAACGGTATATATCCTGTGCTGTGCGCGCACATGTGTCCGTCCATCCGTGTGTCAGCACATCTTGGGGCTATGAGTGTGTGTGTGTGTGTGTGTGTGTGTGTGTGTGTGTGTGTGTGTGTGTGTGTGTGTGTGTGTGTGTGTGTGTGTGTGTGTGTGTGTGTGTGTGTGTGTGTGTGTGTGTGTGTGTGTGTGTGTGTGTGTGTGTGTGTGTGTGTGTGTGTGTGTGCGTGCGTGCGTGCGTGCGTGCGTGCGTGCGTGCGTGCGTGCGTGCGTGCGTGCGTGCGTGCGTGCGTGCGTGCGTGCGTGCGTGCGTGCGTGCGTGTGTGTGTGTGCGCACACTGATATTTTTGGAGCTATACTAGGATTGTGCACAGACATGGTTAGGGGAAAAGTGTGTGTTTGTGAGTGTGTGTGTTTGTGTGTGTTTCCGTGCAGGTGTCCTGGCTTGCTGGGAACGCTGCCAGCTGTAGAGGTGGCTGGGCTCTACGTAGACCTGACTGCAGCCCAGCCTCATTACTACTGCAGAGACGTTACAGACTGTCTGTCAGCCAGCATGAATTAAACATGCTCTAAAATCCCTAATCAAGGTAAATGCTGCCTCTCTTTGCACTAATGTCCTTCTCCCCCCTCTCACACCTTCTCCCCAGTTTCACACATTCTCCCTCCTCTCACACCTTCTCCCCCTCTCAAACCTTCTCCCCAGTCTCACACCTTCTCCCCCTTCTCCCACCTCTCACATCTTCTCCTTCCATTTTCTCACACCTTCTCCCTCCTCTCACACCTTCTCCCTCCTCTCACACCTTCTCCCTCCTCTCACACCTTCTCTCTCCTCTCACACCTTCTCCCCCCTCTCACACCTTCTCCCTCCTCTCACACCTTCTCCCCCTTCTCATTGTGTATGTGCGCCATTTAGAGGGTGAATGGTCAAGACACAAGATTGAAGTGCCTTTGATCGGGGTATGGTAGTACTGTAGGTGCCAGGCGCACCGGTTTGAGTCAAGAACTGCAATGCTTCTGTGTTTTTCACACTCAATAGCTTCCCGTGTGTATCAAGAATGGTCCACCACACAAAGGACATCCTGCCAACTTGAACACATTGTAGTCAACATGGGCCAGCATCCCTGTGGAATGCTTTCGACACCTTGTAGAGTCCACGCATGATGAATGCAACTCAATATTAGGAAGGTGTTCCTATTGTTTGGTATACTCAGTGTATGTTTCTAATTCAATAATTTCTTATTAGTCAATAATCACAGAAAGCTGACCGACCAATACGTCTGTGCCTGAATCCCTGAGTAACGCCCTGGGTCTCTAGTGGAGAGGAGAGGAGAGAGAAACCTCATTAGGTTGTATGAGAGTTGCTGCTACTGCTGCTGCCCAGGATAACAGGGCTGGCAAGTCTAACAGGACACGTCTGACAAAAAAGGGCACCAGTGAGAGTCAGAGGAGCTCCACAGCCACTGAGCTAAATGACCTAACATCGACCCTCCTCTGGCTGTCCACTCCCAGCATCAACTGAGACAGCCTCTCAATGAGGTCACCATCTGACATTGGCCCTGTCCGGGGGTGTCCTCGGATGGGGCCACAGTGTCTCCTGACCCCTCCTGTCTCAGCCTCCAGTATTTATGCTGCAGTAGTTTATGTGTCGGGGGGCTAGGGTCAGTTTGTTATATCTGGAGTACTTCTCCTGTCCTATTCGGTGTCCTGTGTGAATTTAAGTGTGCTCTCTCTAATTCTCTCTTTCTCTCTTTCTTTCTCTCTCTCGGAGGACCTGATGCCCCAGGACTACCTGACATGATGACTCCTTGCTGTCCCCAGTCCACTGCTGGCCGTGCTGCTGCTAAAGTTTCAACTGTTCTGCCTTATTATTATTCGACCATGCTGGTCATTTATGAACATTTGAACATCTTGGCCATGTTCTGTTATAATCTCCACCCGGCACAGCCAGAAGAGGACTGGCCACCCCACATATGCTCTTTCTAATTCTCTCTTTCTTTCTCTCTCTCGGAGGACCTGAGCCCTAGGACCATGCCCCAGGACTACCTGACATGATGACTCCTTGCTGTCCTCAGTCCACCTGACCGTGCTGCTGCTCCAGTTTCAACTGTTCTGCCTTATTATTATTTGACCATGCTGGTCATTTATGAACATTTTAACATCTTGGCCATTTCTGTTATAATCTCCACCCGGCACAGCCAGAAGAGGACTGGCCACCCCACATAGCCTGGTTCCTCTCTAGGTTTCTTCCTAGGTTTTGGCCTTTCTAGGGAGTTTTTCCTAGCCACCGTGCTTCTACACCTGCATTGCTTGCTGTTTGGGGTTTTAGGCTGGGTTTCTGTACAGCACTTTGAGATATCAGCTGATGTACGAAGGGCTATATAAATACATTTGATTTGATTTTGATTTGACCTTCTCAGGAGAGGAGGCTGCGGCCATAGCATCTGATGACCAGGAATGCCATCCCCAACAGGACACTCAGCCAAGCGTCCTTCCACCATCTCTGGGGAACGACCTTTTGATTGCACTCTGACTTCATACCCACGTCGTCCTCTGTGAAGCCTTTAAACGAGGATAAAGTGTGCAGCCTTTAATCCCTCAGCTCTCCTGAAGCTGAGGGATGGTGATGGACATGCTATCGCTCTCCGAGTGACCCCTACCCTCATGTATCCATCACCACAAACTGCCTGCTCAACACAACTCATAGAACACAGGACAGACATCCTGCTGCTGCTGCCAACAAGACAAAACTTCAAAGACAAACACGTTTCCACTTACTGCTTTTTAATTTGCAGAATCATCTGTCCCGAGTGACTACAGGAAGGTTTCATGTCAGCAATATGCCATGATGCCAATCATCCAGACGGCAAACAAGTCAACTTGCAAATAACTTAAGGAATAATGGGAGTGCTTGACTGATGTTTGCGAGTCCTTCATACTCCTGAGATATTTCTACATGTTGACTTGGGCTGACAGAAGCACACTTAAAAGACCAAAGAGAAGACTTCTAAATCGAGTCTCAGATATTACACTTTCAAAACTTCCCAGGAGTTCTCCACTTATTTTTAATATCATCACATCTGCTCACATGATACACACCCCCTGATTGCATCCAAACTTCCCCAAACTTTTCTAGCATTAAAAGGCCTACAAGCATTTTTACAGCCCCTGAATGTCAAAATCACAATGTTTAATGAGCTCTTCATATAACCCCATGCCTTAATTATCACTGTCTCTCACTGTCTCCCTCTATCTTGTCTCTCTGTGTGGGATGTACACTGTGTTTATGTGCTGTGTGTGTCTCTGTGTGTGAGATACACTGTTTTAATTTGTATGTGTGTGACATACACCGTTGTTTCTGTGCTCAGGATACCTGCTCTGGGTTTTGTCCTTCCCCACCCCCTGCCGCTCACTCTGTTGTGTTCAGGCCCAGAGATCCTCCTCTGTTGGGCTGTTAATGAATAAATAAAGCGTCTCTTTACAGATTACCCAGGGCTGCCTTCTTCAGGAGGCCGGGATGGGACTTTCTATCAGTGTTTCCCAGGTACCATCATTCCTCATTCCCACTACAATACAATATGAGAGCTCTGCTCGGCTTCCCTCGCCGCATCTCTGAGCCATTAGCTCCGAAGACGCTCATTTTTCAGGAGGTTATCAGGAAAGGATAGATAGAGAGCAAATAATCTAGAATAAGCAAAAAGCCACTTGACTCTAGAGAGAGGGAGAGACAGCCTCATTTCAGACACACCATCTAGCAGATGAATATGGAGAATATGGAGACATCTGTGATTGGCTACTGTACTTCTCCACAACACCAGCAAAGCACACAAAGAGGGAACAAGGCTTTTAGGGGATCCACATTATACTGTTTAAACATTTTAGGTACTGAAAACTACCTCCATATATTGTAGGTTTCTATGTGATTGAAGTACTACCTCCATGTATTGTAATTGATTGTTTCTATGTGTTTGAAGTATTGAAACTACCTCCATATATTGTAGATGTACTGTTTCTATGTGTTTGAACTATTGAAACTATCTCCATATATTGTAGATGTATTGTTTCTATGTGTTTGAAGTATTGAAACAACCTCCATATATTGTAGATGTACTGTTTCTATGTGTTTGAAGTATTGAAACTACCTCCATATATTGTAGATGTACTGTTTCTATGTGTTTGAAGTATTGAAACTACCTCCATATATTGTAGATGTACTGTTTCTATGTGTTTGAAGAATCTCAATTTTTTTTATTTTAACCTTTATTTAACTAGGCAAGTCAGTTAAGAACTAATTCTTATTTTCAATGACGTCCTAGGAACAGTGGGTTAACTGCCTGTTAAGGGGCAGAACAACAGATTTGTACCTTGTCAGCTCGGGGGTTTTGAACCACCTTCCGGTTACTAGTCCAACGCTCTAACCACTAGGCTACCCTGCCGCCCCATATATTGTAGGTGTACTATGTGTTTCAACGTAATGGAGCCAGGCCCGGTAGCTACAGTACTCACCCTCATCTCCTGGGCCTCTTTCTTGCCATCCCACGCCCAACTGCGCTTGGTAAAGTAGTTGACTGTGGCAAACTCTATCAGGGCAGAGAAGACAAAGGCATAGCATACTGCCATGAACCAGTCCATAGCTGTGGCATAAGCCACCTTAGGCAGGGAGTTCCTGGCACTGATACTCAGGGTTGTCATGGTTAGAACTGTGGTGACTCCTGGGGACAAAAAGAAGAGAGGCAAAGGGAATGATAGGGTGTATTAGAGAGTGTATGAACTGACAAACACACACAAACACACACATATGTACATTACACACAGACCCAACTGGGTTGAACTACAGTACACATACAGGTCTAGGATCTTAACTTGAGCCAGTCTCCTACAGCAGGAAAACAATCCTGCAGCATCAGGAAATGTGAATTATGCGGATTATAATTAATAAACATTTTTGTAGCGGTTGATACATTTTTTGTAAGGGAAAATCATGTCTGCAATTATAAAGTGGAAATGACAAACTTCAGAAGCCTTTTAAACCTCAAATACACTGCACGTTTTACATTTCCCCAAATTGTAGGAAAGTTGTCCTGCAACAGGGTGATCAAATTAAGATACTACATCTGTAACTGTGTTTCATGTAAAGAACAAAGTGCCATCCTTGAACATTCAGTACATGCTGTCACAGTGTGCTGTGACATATGGCCAAGGTGAGGACATAAAAACCCAATTGTGATATAAACAAATGATTCAGTTAGGAGAATTAGTGATAAAGACACAGCTCCAATCTAACCTCTCCAACCCTGGCGCCAGCGCCAGCCCTCTACTACACTGACTCCATGAGTTTCACAGAACCGCAGATTGGAGGCGCCCCATAGAAGAGCTCCACTGAGCTTGTCTGATGATACACTGTAATCCCCGTATTGATACAGTGCAGGCGGCTAGGCAGTCCCCTGCCATCTGTCTGGAGAAACGTGGAACAACCACTTCATAGGGGGACGAGGAGCCATGGGTGGATGGGAGAGAGAAGGGGCTGCTTTAGAACAGTCACAGCAGCCTGACAGAGTGGTGCTGCACTTGATATGTAAACCCTGCTGGCTGATCACCTCATGGAAATGTGAGGGTCGCTCGCTGTGACCTGCAGCTTGAATGGGATGCCAACTACTACACAATGTCCATGATTGTAGATGAGGTAGAGGCCTACCTGGGGGCTCTAGGAATGAAGTGATTGGAAATACCTCCTCCATTGACTACATCCATTGTGATGGAGTCTGCATTGACTACCTCCATCATGTTTGACAGTGTGACACAGCCATCATATCCACATGAGGTTTCATTTAACTTTCCTGGCATTGTTTGACACTTAAGCGTTTTGAGGAAAATTCCACTGCCAGTATGGATGTCATTACACAGGCAATCAAAATGTTGAAACAGAAACAGATTTGGTCATCTAGACCAGTAGCTAGAAGACATAGCAAATAGGCATTCCAAATGTGGATGTGCAATACTCTTATTAGGTGTAAGGTCCAATGTTGATTTGAATCACAACGCAGAAAGAGATTTGAGAGGATAAATCAATTGCTGTGTGAAATGTGCATGTTTTCAAAGTCATTGTGCCCATGCGCCGGCCATTGTGTTCTACGTCTCAGCCAATTTAAAGAATGAAATGATAGGAGAGCAGAGAATGGGTGTCCATCAAAGCAGATATAAGCAATCATTCCACTTCGCCTGTTCCCACCTGCCTCATCTGTTAAAATAAAATAAATATAGGCTTCAAAAATGGACTTGTGCAGCTGAAGAGGTACTCAATGTGAACCTGTGGGGCTTGTGCAGCTGAAGAGGTAAACTCAATGTGAACCTGTGGGGCTTGTGCAGCTGAAGAGGTAAACTCAATGTGAACCTGTGGGGCTTGTGCAGCTGAAGAGGTAAACTCAATGTGAACCTGTGGGGCTTGTGCAGCTGAAGAGGTACTCAATGTGAACCTGTGGGGCTTGTGCAGCTGAAGAGGTAAACTCAATGTGAACCTGTGGGGCTTGTGCAGCTGAAGAGGTACTCAATGTGAACCTGTGGGGCTTGTGCAGCTGAAGAGGTAAACTCAATGTGAACCTGTGGGGCTTGTGCAGCTGAAGAGGTAAACTCAATGTGAACCTGTGGGGCTTGTGCAGCTGAAGAGGTAAACTCAATGTGAACCTGTGGGGCTTGTGCAGCTGAAGAGGTACTCAATGTGAACCTGTGGGGCTTGTGTAGCTGAAGAGGTACTCAATGTGAACCTGTGGGGCTTGTGCAGCTGAAGAGGTACTCAATGTGAACCTGTGGGGCTTGTGCAGCTGAAGAGGTAAACTCAATGTGAACCTGTGGGGCTTGTGCAGCTGAAGAGGTACTCAATGTGAACCTGTGGGGCTTGTGCAGCTGAAGAGGTACTCAATGTGAACCTGTGGGGCTTGTGCAGCTGAAGAGGTACTCAATGTGAACCTGTGGGGCTTGTGCAGCTGAAGAGGTACTCAATGTGAACCTGTGGGGCTTGTGCAGCTGAAGAGGTACTCAATGTGAACCTGTGGAGTTTGTGCAGCTGAAGAGGTACTCAATGTGAACCTGTGGGGCTTGTGCAGCTGAAGAGGTACTCAATGTGAACCTGTGGGGCTTGTGCAGCTGAAGAGGTACTCAATGTGAACCTGTGGGGCTTGTGCAGCTGAAGAGGTACTCAATGTGAACCTGTGGAGTTTGTGCAGCTGAAGAGGTACTCAATGTGAACCTGTGGGGCTTGTGCAGCTGAAGAGGTACTCAATGTGAACCTGTGGGGCTTGTGCAGCTGAAGAGGTAAACTCAATGTGAACCTGTGGGGTTTGTGCAGATGAAGAGGTAAACTCAATGTGAACCTGTGGGGCTTGTGGTCTTACTGTTGATTTATGCAGAATATACACTACATGACCAAAAGTATGTGGATACCTACTCGTCAAACATCTCATTCCAAAATCATGGAATTGGTCCCCGTTTGCTGCTATAAAAGCCTTCACTCTTCTGGGAAGGCTTTCCACTAGACATTGGAACATTGCTGCAGGGACTTTTATAGCCACAAGGGCATTAGTGAGATCGGGCACTGATGCTTGGCGATTAGGCCTGGCTCGCAGTCGGTGTTCCAGTTCAACCCAAAAGTGTTTGATGGGGTTGAGGTCAGGGCTCTGTGCAGCCCAGTCAAGTTCTTCCACACCGATCTTGACAAACAATTTCTGTATGGACCTCGCTTTGTGCACCGGGGCATTGTCATGCTGAAACAATTAAGGGCCTTCCCCAAACTGTTGCCACAAAGTTGGAAGCACAGTATCATCTAGAATGTAATTGTATGCTCTAGCGTTTCCTTCACTGGCACTAAGGGGCCTAGCCCGAGCCACAAAAAACAGCCCCAGGCCACCAAACTTTACAGTTGGCACTATGCATTGGAGCAAGTAGCGTTCTCCTGGCATCCGCCAAACCCAGATTCGTCCGTCGGACTGCTAGATGGTGAAGCGTAATTCATCACTCCAGAGAACGCATTTCCACTTCTCCACTTCACTTCTTGTGACGGCGAGCTTTACACCACTCCAGCCAATGCTTGTCAGCAACGGGTGTGGCTGAAATAGCCGAATCCAAGAATTTGAATGGATGTCCACATACCTTTGTAATATAGTGTATAACTATATATACATTATTATGTTCGTCAGGTTGCATATACTTTATTGTGTAATCTTCAAAGCTGTAGCATAATTTAATGTTAGTCTTTTATCAGTTCTGAAGTTGTTGAAAATATTGACAACTGGCAAATGTTAACAACAGAGGAGTTGCAATCTCCCCATATTAAAGAATATCAGGCAATTAAAAAATATCAATATCAAATTAGGCAGAATGTCAATGGAGATTGTATTGTATTGTGTCCACAGTGTAATACGTCTGCTCAAACAATAAATCACAAATTACACTTGGTGAATGAGAAAATGATATAGGGATTATCCACACAAAATATCAGGTCAAGCCAGCCAGATACTCCAACCTGGCAACCCGCCAGGGAACAAATGATTAATGAAATATCAACTTTCATGCCCTTTATACGAGACAAGTGAGCAGTTTCTCCTAAAATATTTAGACAGTTTTAAAGCCCTGCGGATGGCTCAGAGAGCAGGAGGTTGGCAGGGGCTGGTTGTGAATAGCAGTTGAAGTGACTGTCCAGTCAGGTGTTGTGAATAGCAGTTGAAGTAACTGTCCAGTCAGGGGCTGGTTGTGAATAGCAGTTGAAGTGACTGTCCAGTAGGGTAGTCTGAATCTGAAACGACCTTCCAGCTCCTGACCAACCAGGACCTGTAGGCCTGCAGCTTAACTATGCTGCAGAACAAACATCTCTCATACCAGGACCTGTAGGCCTGCAGCTTAACTATGCTGCAGAACAAACATCTCTCTTACCAGGACCTGTAGGCCTGCAGCTTAACTATGCTGCAGAACAAACATCTCTCTTACCAGGACCTGTAGGCCTGCAGCTTAACTATGCTGCAGAACAAACATCTCTCTTACCAGGACCTGTAGGCCTGCAGCTTAACTATGCTGCAGAACAAACATCTCTCCTACCAGGACCTGTAGGCCTGCAGCTTAACTATGCTGCAGAACAAACATCTCTCTTACCAGGACCTGTAGGCCTGCAGCTTAACTATGCTGCAGAACAAACATCTCTCTTACCAGGACCTGTAGGCCTGCAGCTTAACTATGCTGCAGAACAAACATCTCTCCTACCAGGACCTGTAGGCCTGCAGCTTAACTATGCTGCAGAACAAACATCTCTCCTACCAGGACCTGTAGGCCTGCAGCTTAACTATGCTGCAGAACAAACATCTCTCCTACCAGGACCTGTAGGCCTGCAGCTTAACTATGCTGCAGAACAAACATCTCTCCTACAAGGACACCTGTTTACCTGGACGCTTCATCAGTCCTCTTCCCTGAGGCCATTCTCATTTTCGGCAATTCCACACCCGTCTTAAACAATCTTGTGCCTTCGTGCACCTCCATTACAAGTGAGAGTTTGTTCATTCTGTGTACCCAACAAACACTTCTTCAGTGCATAAGCTTAACATTGCAGCAGAAGTCACATACTGCAGTGTTTGCTGAACGTTTCCCAATGGCCTTGGCCTTGTTTCAACTGAACCTCCATTAGAACACATGAAGAAATACATTCTGTCAACCCTTTCACGAACAACAGCTTCTTACTGTGACTTTTCTTGGCAATGAAAGGCCTTTGTTTTACAAGGGAGATAGTCATAGAGGTGGGATGAGGTCCCCTCCTTCATGACAGGAAGAGGGGACATAGATCATGAAGAAAATGTATGTGGCCAAGGGGATTGTGCCAGAGAAAAATACCAGATCATTTCTGCATGGCTGTAAGAATGTGAATTACTCTTCTTTTTTTTCTGCACCTTATGTGTAAAGCAAATCCAAACAAATCAAGGTGGCTAGCAAGCGCATTTCTCCACTGTACTCCGCAGCATGTCCTGCCCTGCCCTGCTCTGTTCTGAAACACTAATTAACCGCCAAACAGAGGTTTGCTCTCTCTGCTGGGGGAGGCAGTTTGGGTTGCCATGACACTCTCCTCATGGCAGGCTGAGAGGCGAAGCCGTGGCTGTCCATGACCGAGGAGAGAGGAGGGGGAATAGTGTGGGGTAAACTGGTTAAAATAAACATATGCTGGTTGACTTCTTTACATGAGAGGCACTAGGTAGTGAGATCAATGTTTTTCAATTACTCCGATTTCCCCAAGTCATGTTTCCAGAACTGTTAGTCTCTGTATGAAGTGCTAGTGTCATGCACCACATCACCTGTGGTGAAATGGTCAAATGTCCAAGCTCTATGATTTGAACACAGACACATTTCTAGGTGTTAGTGACTCACATGCGCCAGCTAGTCTGAACTGTAACAACACTATCAGACTAAATATCTATTCCAGATCTTCTGAGTAATTTGAAAGCAAAGTGTTTTACTGCCAGCCTACAATAATGCTATATGTGTCAGGAGACCATACAATACGTCCCTTTCTTGAAGTTTCTTGGCCTTCAGCTGCCGTTTAAATTAAAGTTTTAGTCCTAGATTAGGAAATGCTTTCTCCAACTTGAGGTTTGACTGTTTTCATTATTTACCTTGACATTGCTTTTGGAGGACTGAGCACAACTTGTCTGTTACTATCATTTCCCCTAAGCCTGAATGGGCTGCCGTTGCTTTCTAGTCTACCAACTCAAATTGTCAGAGCTCATCTTTCATTCTGACCCATCACAGAGGAAGCAGGATCTCACCCTTTCTAAGTCTCCATAGCTATGCTGACAGGATCAGCTGTGCATTGCATCTGATACGTCTGCCCCCCAAAAAGTGTTGACAAAGCCAGACACCTTGCCAAAGTTAGCAAGAGATCAATTCGCAATAATCTCTTACAACTTGGCCGGCTTAAATTTTCTGCAAAGCACGTTCAATACCCCGCCGAGAGAGATGCCACTGCAAAACTTTTATCACTCTGTCCCAGGGTGAACGGCCTCACTTTCTCCTACTTAATTCCTTTCCAAGTTTGCTTGCGTTAATCTGTAATTAATTAGGTGGTTTTATGGTGGCCAAGTTAATTACAGGTCAATCCTGTGATCCAAGCACAGTTTAAAACCCAAATTCATCACTGTCCAGGGCCTAGCAAAGCCAACATGGGCACCAAGCTGCTTTTTACACTTCACTGTGTGAACCACAACTTCGGAAAGATGAACTTTTTCTACCCTCCCCTGGCACGCCAATTTACTGAATGCATCTGATGATGTGAACAAAAGCTGCTCCACAAATGCGTAAGCTGCCGCTGCTGCACACTTGGTTTGATGTAGCTTCATAATTTAAACAACAGCTCCATTGTTGCCACACTCCAAATTGTCGGAATGGTTCAATCACTCATTAAGTGCATTTCGGGGTTAAGGAGATAAGGGAAGACACTCACCGAATACAGTGCGGGCGGGAACCGACTCTCTGTTTAGCCAGAAGGAGACCTGAGACAGGATGACAGTCATGATGCACGGAAGGTAGGTTTGAATCACAAAATAGCCAATTTTCCTTTTCAAATGGAAATACGTTGTCATCACTACATATTCTCCTGAGGAGGGGGGGGGGGGGGGGGGGGGGACAGAGAACGAGAGAGATGCAGAGGACATTAATTATTAATACAGCTCATGTTCAGTCCAGACAAACACAAGGACTCTGCTGAAATATTCAGAACTATATTTATGAAAGTTAATACAACATGCATGTATGCTAGCACAGCACTGGGATCCTGTTAATACAGCCACATGTATGCTAGCACAGCACTGGGATCGTGTTAATACAGCCACATGTATGCTAGCACAGCACTGGGATCCTGTTAATACAGCCACATGTATGCTAGCACAGCACTGGGATTGTGTTAATACAGCCACATGTATGCTAGCACAGCACTGGGATCCTGTTAATACAGCCACATGTATGCTAGCACAGCACTGGGATCCTGTTAATACAGCCACATGTATGCTAGCACAGCACTGGGATCCTGTTAATACAGCCACATGTATGCTAGCACAGCACTGGGATCCTGTTAATACAGCCACATGTATGCTAGCACAGCACTGGGATCCTGTTAATACAGCCACATGTATGCTAGCACAGCACTGGGATCCTGTTAATACAGCCACATGTATGCTAGCACAGCACTGGGATCCTGTTAATACAGCCACATGTATGCTAGCACAGCACTGGGATCCTGTTAATACAGCCACATGTATGCTAGCACAGCACTGGGATCCTGTTAATACAGCCACATGTATGCTAGCACAGCACTGGGATCCTGTTAATACAGCCACATGTATGCTAGCACAGCACTGGGATCCTGTTAATACAGCCACATGTATGCTAGCACAGCACTGGGATCGTGTTAATACAGCCACATGTATGCTAGCACAGCACTGGGATTGTGTTAATACAGCCACATGTATGCTAGCACAGCACTGGGATCCTGTTAATACAGCCACATGTATGCTAGCACAGCACTGGGATTGTGTTAATACAGCCACATGTATGCTAGCACAGCACTGGGATCCTGTTAATACAGCCACATGTATGCTAGCACAGCACTGGGATTGTGTTAATACAGCCACATGTATGCTAGCACAGCACTGGGATCGTGTTAATACAGCCACATGTATGCTAGCACAGCACTGGGATCGTGTTAATACAGCCACATGTATGCTAGCACAGCACTGGGATCGTGTTAATACAGCCACATGTATGCTAGCACAGCACTGGGATCGTGTTAATACAGCCACATGTATGCTAGCACAGCACTGGGATCCTGTGGGAAGCAGAATATCTGTTTGTGAGAGTGGAGGTTAACTGATGGCTTGTTTATCACAGTGTCTGGTTGTGAAAGGGAGAGATTGGTTTTCCCTCCACTGTTGGTCTGGATTAGATCTATTGACCGGAAGGGTTAGGGTTAGGGGGAGAGGAGAGCTGGCTGCAGTGGCATCAGTAATACGCTGACAAACAAGTGCTGGTATGTGTGAGAGGCTGAGAACAGCACACCTCACTGTGTGGGTTCAGGAAAATAAATATATGATACAGTATGATTAACTGTGTTTTAAAAACATACCCTGCACCACATGATCCATAGCCCCCAATGTGCTGAGAATCTATTTCCTGGATGACAGACACACTCTTATGTGCTGAGTAAAGGTGACACATATACCACTATGTTTGTTGACATGGGAAGACAGGAAAATTAAACAGTGCTAAGATGACAGATATTCCCTATCCTCAATCCTGTATGTCCAGTACGTACAGCAATGATACTGAGAACGCTCTGTGGTACAAGATTCATTGAGATATATCTCACGTTGAGTTGTTGAGACTAGTGATGTGAGTCAGTGATGTGAGTCAGTGATGTGAGTCAGTATGAGGAGTCCATGTGGTGTTACAGTGAATATACACAAAGGACGGTTCTACCACACCTCAGGTGTCCCTTACTCTATAGGACAACCCTCCTCAGTCCCTATCTGCCTCACCATGCCTGCCTCTATCACTGCAACCATGCAACCAGACTGAGACAATGAGAGAAGTGAGACAAAGTGCCCTAGTGCATCACAGTGAATAAATAGAGGTTAGACACCATCTTTATCTCACAGAGACCTGTCTCTTTGAGAGCAAGACACTTAAAAAGCTTCCCTAATTTGAATAGCTGTCTCTGCCTGGCAAAAACAGGTTGACACTCTCCCAAGAGGAAAGCGAGAGAACAAAAACTCAGTATTGTGGGTGTTGTAGATAAAGGGATTTCGCAGCAGCTATAGCAATCAGAATTGAAGATCAAATGAACGGCTGATCAACAGTGCTGGCTGACAGAGTGTCCTATAATTCAGTGCCAATTCAAATGGCTTTCAGACCAGAGCTCAATCAAAGGAAAAGTGGAGTTCTCCCTTCTGCTCCAAGGCTCCTTATCTTTCTACTACTGCTGAATAATTATCTTACTACTGAACAAGTTGAATAGTTTTACTCTTGGCTACCATTTAAAAAAAATACTTGCTGAAACTGGGCAGATCAATGTGTGTTTCAATCTGAAATCAGAGTGCCTGTGTGTTCTTCCATCAAATAACATGTAAATGGGAGAGGCCACAAAGATGAATCTTCTTCTTCATCTACCCTGCATTTACACATATTCCATTTTGTTCACAGATGTAGTGTTGGATAACAGGAGAGTTGGTCAGTATTTCTCCACCAGCCTATAAGAAAGTCCCTGCATTCAGTGATCAGTGTTTACCTCCTTTCCCCAAACTCAGCAAGTCTTCCTTTCAATGGTGAGACCGCACTGACCCCAATAATACTAGCAGAGACAAATCGATGAGGCAGCCACTTGCAGAACAGCTCAGATAAATAACTTTACAAAAAGACACAAATAGAATCTGTAAGTATATGCGAGAGAAATTAAATGAATTAATCCAAATTGTCTGCAAGCCAGGAGCTGAAAAGAGTGGTTATCGTGAGAAATTTAAAGCAGATGTTCCATTAGTGAACAACTTTGTTCTGATGTTATCTCAGTGTTAATGACTTGATCATATGGTATAAAAGAACCTGTGCTGGAACTGCATGTTCATTTGAAAGTGGCAGGCATGTTGTATGGGCTACCTGTGCTGGAAATCATAGATTCTTTCCCAATAACGTGGCCCAGTAGGTCATACTGGTTTAGCCTTGACCCATCATCTGCTACGACTACAGAGCCCTCATCTCCTTTGGTCCAGAGATAGACAACCTCATTGTTTGTATACGCATCTGAGAGAGAGAGAGAGAGAGAGAGAGAGAGAGAGAGAGAGAGAGAGAGAGAGAGAGAGAGAGAGAGAGAGAGAGAGAGAGAGAGAGAGAGAGAGAGAGAGAGAGAGAGAGAGAGAAAATGGATAGACAGACACACCGGTAGAGGAAGTGACAAAAAATGAGAGTAGTACATGTCAGTTTCCATGTAGAGTAAATAATGCAGCAGTGCTACAATTGGCTGATTCTGATGATGGCAAATCAATGGTAATAAGAAGGGGGGGGGGCATCGATCTGAATAAATGCATATCAATGAAGTATATTTGAATGAGAGTTTAATAAAAGCCATGTGTTTTGATTAGTTTATATGCACCTTGAACTGAAGGTACATCAGCACAAGGAATGATGTCAAAAGTGGGGCTTAAAATCCACAAGGTCAATCTTAGGGAAAGGAGCTTAAAAAGCATTTAAAGACACAGTCACACACACACACACACACACACACACACACACACACACACACACACACACACACACACACACACACACACACTGCAGTAGAAGAGCAGATGGAGGATGGTGAAAACACCCAGCTGAGCACCAATAACATCATCATTCACACATCTGCCTGAGGTTTGCTAATTAAATGTTGATAGCCACAGAGAAATTATTGTTTTATACTCATGGGAGATCATTAATAAAAATAGTTCATGCATCAACTTGAATGCTTCTTCATCTACAACAATTGTAATTGGTAATGAAGGGTATTATTCTGTCATCGTGTGTGTTCTATGTCTCCATCTACTCGGTGTGGTCAGACTCTCAGCTCTGCTCAGCAGAGAAGGTCAGCTATGTCAAACACGTTCATTGCACAGTACAGATTGGGCCCACTATCCAAGGCTTTGAAATCATTCACTACACTTATGCTCTGAAAGTAGGAGAGTGAGGATGTCAATTCTCTCTGGATGTCCATTGTCTCTGAATCGGCGCAGAACGTACATGCTGAATTTCATGTCTGCATAAAGTCGAGGATACAAGTCTCCATAACCAGTTGTAAGGATAATGCAGCACGCATAAATATTGCTGCTCACTAAAATCCAGAACAAAAAAACATGATTGGGGCGGGCATATTACTGATCCCATGATAAAAAAAACTATAGAATATTTGAATGAGCAAAACTGCATCTAAATGTTGTACTTTAGGTACATCTGCCTTGTTCTGTTACAGCAACCTGTCTGGCTCGGAGATCCCCTTTATGAACAACATAGCATCATAAATCTACAGCCAAATTATTTTATATCTAGAGGGACAAAACAAACCCTGGCTCTCTTTAGCTTATAGTCAGAATGTGAAACCCTGAGAGGTTCAGAGCTCGCAGGGAGGGAGAATAAAAGGCCTCTACATTATGTTTGTGATTGCTGTGCCATTTCCAATGAAAATAAATGTCATGTAAAATTGCGGTGATTGGGGCGAGCGGCGCACAGTGCTGCAGCAGATTGCCTGTAGCACGTCAGGCCTCAACAAAAGCCGCTAATTACTTGCCAACCGTGTGCCGTTGCGTTAAGGAGACGATTGTTCCTGGGCTTTGCAGCGGATTTCCGTTGATATAAATACAGATCAGAAGAGGAGCTGTGCCGAAGGGGGCATTGTGACAGTCTGCCAATCAGAGCCCTGCTCGCCGAAGGAAACAACGGCCCTGAAAGGGCTCCTTTTGTTTTATTGGCCGCCTGATGTTTTATTCACAACGCCATGGCCAGCTCCGAGTCACTCTGACCTTTAATATGTCATTGACAGAGTTCTTATTTCTAGGAACAATAACTTATAAAATAACTTCTCTCTGTTCTATACGCTGTGAAACGTACGACTTAGAGCAGGGTTGTCAAACATACGGCCCGTGGGTAATGGATCTACATTCAAACAGTTTCTTGACTGTGTCCAGCTCGATAATAATTTGCAAAATGAAAGCTAGACAGTCAGGGAGCATCGGAAATTTAAAAAACGATGGATAAAAGACTATATTTAGCAAATTTGTCTGACAAATATTTATTTTATCTAACTAGGCAAGTCAATTACAAACAAATTCTTATTTTTAATGACAGCGTAGGAACAGTGGGTTAACTGCCTGTTCAGGGGCAGAACGACAGATTTGTTCCGTCAGCTCGGAGGTATGAACTTGCAACCTTCCGGTTACTAGTCCAATGCTCTAACCACTAGGCTACACTGCCGCAGTGCGTCCCTCCGGACCTCGTTAAAGACCAAACGCGTCCTCCAGGGCTAAATGAGTTTGACATAGTTTTCCCCGCAAAATAGCCCGCCTACAAGGAAACTCGACAAATCTCGATGAGGTTGAGTGCACGAGGGGATCTGTGCACTGTGTAGTGCCTTCCACAAAAAGTTCTGCTCTACAAAAGGACCCATAAGCGGCAGGGATGGAGACAGAACTAATGGACAAGATGTCTATTACACTCCACATGCAATTCACACGGTCCAAGGCTGCGGCCAGATTAAATGGATTCAAACCTTTGATTGATATGATGGAGAACAACAGACCATTGTTTAACATACGTCTGTATAGAGCCTCGGTATTGTTATTTTATTGAGTTACTTTTGATTAACTGTTTTACTTTTTACAGTTAAGGGCTTGTAAGTAAGCATTTCATTGTATTCGGCGCATGTGACAAATCAAATTTGATTTGATTTTGATCTATGACCTCTATTTCTGTGATGTCAGCTATATGGACCAGAATCAGATGTATGTCTAGAGAGACTTACAGCTCCCAAACTTCAGAGGGCAGGCATGTGTATCCATGGGGAAATCCTCCAAGTGCATGGGACACTCAGCGTGGATGGTTAGCCTGGTCAGAGAGGGAGAAAAACAACAAGGACATGTCAGTGGACAGGCTGGAATATATAAACTATTCTTAAACCCTCCATGACACCTGTCACATGGTAGCAACACATACTGTATGTTAACGCTTTATATGTTGAGACATCCTTTTCATTTGCCAGATCCTGTTCAGTATCTTTCTAAAGGGCAAAGCAGCGGCTCGACACTGGACGCCTACTTCAATAACTTTTACTGCACACCATTCTGCACAATTAGACTTTCATCCTGTCACCTAGAGCTGCAATAGAAACATGAATGACAGGGCCTTGGTCATTTTCCTCTGTATCTGAATACAGTAAGTATACACCACGTCTCCTTACGCCACCCAAGGTTGTCCTGCCCCTGATGGCAGGGGAATATTGTGGTGCGCAAGAGATACTCTACTGTTCTGAGACTGACCTGACATTTGGGTTTTGTTGAAAAGAGAATGGAGGGGAGGGGAGGGAAGGGGGATGAGGGGCGATGTGAGAGGGGAACAGTCAGCATGTGCAGTCACGTACTGTAGTGCGTCTGGACATCAATGTGTCTGCTGAGGGCTGCGGTGTCTGGGTTGCCAGTGATTTGTCTGTTTTCCCATTAGCGGAGCTCAAAGCTCCAACTCCCTCCATCCACCAGTAGGACCCGTCACCCAGCTAGTCAGCCAGCCAGACTACTCCGCTCTGGAGACCTGTGGAGCAGCCAGACAGACTGCTCTGGAGACCTGTGGAGCAGCCAGACAGACTGCTCTGGAGACCTGTGGAGCAGCCAGACAGACTGCTCTGGAGACCTGTGGAACAGCCAGACAGACTGCTCTGGAGACCTGTGGAGCAGCCAGACAGACTGCTCTGGAGACCTGTGGAACAGCCAGACAGACTGCTCTGGAGACCTGTGGAGCAGCCAGACAGACTGCTCTGGAGACCTGTGGAGCAGCCAGACAGACTGCTCTGGAGACCTGTAGAGCAGCCAGACAGACTGCTCTGGAGACCTCTGGGCCAGCCAGCCAGACTGCTCTGGAGACCTGTGGAGCAGCCAGCCAGACTGCTCTGGAGACCTGTGGAGCAGCCAGCCAGACTGCTCTGGAGACCTGTGGAGCAGCCAGACAGCCAGACAGACTGCTCTGGAGACCTCGGGGCCAGCCAGCCAGACTACTCCGCTTTTGAGACCTGTGGAGCAGCCAGACAGACTGCTCTGGAGACCTGTGGAGCAGCCAGACAGACTGCTCTGGAGACCTGTGGAGCAGCCAGACAGACTGCTCTGGAGACCTGTGGAACAGCCAGACAGACTGCTCTGGAGACCTGTGGAGCAGCCAGACAGACTGCTCTGGAGACCTGTGGAACAGCCAGACAGACTGCTCTGGAGACCTGTGGAGCAGCCAGACAGACTGCTCTGGAGACCTGTGGAGCAGCCAGACAGACTGCTCTGGAGACCTGTAGAGCAGCCAGACAGACTGCTCTGGAGACCTCTGGGCCAGCCAGCCAGACTGCTCTGGAGACCTGTGGAGCAGCCAGCCAGACTGCTCTGGAGACCTGTGGAGCAGCCAGCCAGACTGCTCTGGAGACCTGTGGAGCAGCCAGACAGCCAGACAGACTGCTCTGGAGACCTTGGGGCCAGCCAGCCAGACTACTCCGCTCTGGAGACCTGTGGAGCAGCCAGACAGACTGCTCTGGAGACCTGTGGAGCAGCCAGACAGCCAGACAGACTGCTCTGGAGACCTCGGGGCCAGCCAGCCAGACTACTCCGCTCTGGAGACCTGTGGAGCAGCCAGACAGACTGCTCTGGAGACCTGTGGAGCAGCCAGACAGACTGCTCTGGAGACCTCTGGGCCAGCCAGCCAGACTGCTCTGGAGACCTGTGGAGCAGCCAGACAGACTGCTCTGGAGACCTCGGGGCCAGCTAGCCAGACTGCTCTGGAGACCTTATCTAGTTGATTAGATATTGACCCGCTGACCCTCGACACACCTACTCCACTCCTGAGGGAGGGAGCTCTGCAAATCAGGCAGGAGTGATGGGAGGAGACTGGCATCTGCTTGGGAGATCACATCTCACAACACACATCACATTACATGATGATGGCACCAGTACTATACCACTCTCCCTACTAACTCACTTTTACCATGGTAGACAATGTCAGTGGACAGGATACTTCAGAATGGCAATGGCACTTTCTGTGTCCATAGTTTATTTGACGGGGGCCTGCTTCAGATGGCAGTGGAAACAGATCTATGGGCCCCATGGAACCTTATCAACACCTACTGGAACCAGGATAAGAAACAGAACATGCTTCTTCCTGAGCAATGACATAGGTATAGGCATGATGTACAGAAAATGTATATGGAATTTAAAGATTCTTCTTTAGTACTTGAATTTGTTTTTGGAATACAATATACAGCAATGCATTCGGGGGAATAGTAACCCTGAGAAAAACACAATTTTTCAGGCTCCAATGCATTCCCCACCATTGTTAATAAAACCCATCGATTTCTATTTTGTATCCTCTCACTTTCATTAAAATGCAGCAGATCAATCATTCAATTAACCCTATGACCTAATAAACTCCATTCTGGTAAATACTTCCCTAGTCTAGTAGAACACTGCTGTGATTTTGAGCAATGTCCCCTGCTCCTGCCATCAAGACGTCATAAAGTCTACACTGTACCACCACTCATAAGTGTTTAATGAGATAAAGCATCTTACCCCCTGGGTAACCTTCAACCATAATGGTTATGATGTTCTTGGCCTTGAAAATTAACTATACTTGGAGGAAGAAGAACACTTTGCTGCTGACAATTAATGGCCTTCCTGTGTGTGCGTGAGTGCGTGTGTGCCTGTCGGCCGGGAAGCCACAGCAAAAATGGCCTCATGGGGCCAACCCCTCCTTCTCCCGTTGCCGCCTCCCGAATAACAGCTGCATCGATCACAGTGCCATCGCCAGAGCCTGTAGCACCTTGTCTCTGTCGGAGCTCCAGGGGGCCTTAGAGGGAGGTGTGTGTTCCACTCCACCCACCCCCACCCCCCTTTATTTGAAGTTCTACTCCATACCTCACCAGCTCCTGAAAACTTCTCCCATTACTTATCAATCCGGCCAGTGGAGAAGATGAGTCTGTGTTGATGGAACTCTATTGCATTACTAGCTAGAGGTCTGTTTGGGTGATTCACAGCTTCTGGAGGACTTTCAGAGTCTGCCTTTCAATCTATCACTTCTGTTCTCTTTGTTGTAATAAGCTTTCAACTTGACATATACACTTCACAGAGAACAAATGGTCACGTCACATGCTGACACTGGACCTTTGTCTGGTACTGAGGGGCGGCTCCAGGCATAAGCGACGAACAAAAAAAGATACTCAGTTCGGTTTCAACTTACTGTTGGAGTTAGAATAGTAGAATACACAAGATGTAAGTTAGAAATTTGGTTGTGCATCAGCAGTTTTTCTCATTTTGTCATTCACTGATAGTCACTCATTTACTCGTGCCAGCTAACAATTTTTAGATTGGTAAGTTTAGTCTTGCCAGTTATCTAAACCTCCAGGGTGCCCCAATTGACTTTGTTAGTCATTATCATTCAGTTATCATTAACATGGCATAAGTCATGGCAAAATGTGTAGAGTTGCAGGAAATTAGCTTTAAAACTGAAAGAAGAATTGCCACCTCATAGCAAAATGAGCAGAATTGCAGGAAATTAGCATTAAAACTGCAACAATTTCACTCTGCCACATGTCAAAATTAGTAGAATTGCTGGAAATGTGTTATAAAATTGCAAAATATTCTCTTCGCCTCAAATCTAAATGTGTAGAACTGCAGAAAACTTGCTTTAAAATTGCAAAAATGTCTCTCTGCCCGATGGCAAAATACCGTAAGTAGAATTCCATGACATTTGTTATAAAATTGCAGGAAATTTACTTTAAAACAAATGTTTCTATCCACCATCAATTGGGGGGGCCACAACATTTTTTTTTGCTTAGGGCCACCAAAAGGCTAGAGCCAGCCACGTATACCCCCTCCTCGGTGTGATGAGTGAAAAATCTACTGTCAGGTCCAGGGCGGATCGTTCATCATCATACTTATCATCATAGCTGGGGACTCTGGATCATGATCAATGAGTCTCCCTCTCCAAGACAGAAATCCCTGGTGAGACCATACGCTACTGTAATGATGACATCGTACCCCACCTACTCCACCTCCTCCGAAGGAAAACACCCCTGGGAGAGGAGGAGGGGGTGGGGGCATGGTGGTGACAAGAGAGAGAGATGGACTACAACAGAGCTGTACATTTTATGGAAGTTTAGTGAATGACCCCTGCATCTGCTAAGCAGACATTCAATCAGTCAAATGCAACAGAATGGAGAATTGACCTTTCCACAAGGTCAACATAACATTTCATAGATAGGGTTGCAAAGTGAACGTATATTACTGGAAACCTTCTAATGGGTAGTTATGGGTACTTCAGATTATCACAGGTGTCTGTAAATGATCTCTAGCCCTCCGTGGCCTTATCACATGTAAAATACATAAACAAATCAAATAAGAGGATTTAAAAATGTGAATAACAGCCACAAATTATGACAAAACTGCAAAACAGGAACCTAAATATAAACAATCAACTTTGTGAGTACCATTGGTGTTTAATATGAGGATTTCAGCATGTTTCACACACTTGTATTTATTTTACTACTGCATGTCAATATGTCTTTGTTGTAAATGTTTTGGCACCAACTGGTGGCAGTTTCGAAAAAGTCAATAGTTGGAAGAGTTGCAGAGTTAATGGAAAATCATACTATTATTGATTAGATACTTTTTAATTAGGCAATTTTCTATTGAACCATATGGTCTATCCACTAGAAACTCATTGACAATATGGACAGATATTAAAAAATGAATACTATATATGAATTTTAAAAGATTAAGATATTGAAGTATAAGTTACCAAAGTTACCATATCCTGCGCCATAGATTAGCTGTTAATTACCAAAATGACTGAATATTCTGGTAACATTTGGTAAATTAGCGGTAGCTTTGCAACCCTTATCCCAGATATCCTGCACCCCAGAGTATACATCACAAGACTGTCCTTTCTGCTTTTGTCTGACTATGCGAGTGGTGAGCTCATAGGTCATAAGATCAGGAAAGCCATTACATTTGTACAGCTCTGCCCTTGGTTTTTAAGCCCTAATCAAGGATTACAATATTACTATCCATATAACTATCCAACCAAGGTTTTTTCCCACAGTGCTATTCCTTAGGTTCTGATGCCTGGCTCTCACAGTTATAACAACGCACGGCAATTAGCTCGAGAGAAGATCTCCGTAATTACCGTTATCCACAATGACTTGCGGAAACGCTGTGAAACGCACAGTACTACTCTCGCACCACACAATTTACTGCTACATTGGGCTAAATCCTATAGTGGAATATGCATATTGAAATGAGAGGTAGCTGTAAAAATGGTAGTAACTAACTACAGTGGTAATTATGGTGGTAACACACAATCCTTGACTGCAAACACACAATCCAGTCTTCTCAGAGTGGTTCTATGCATTGTGTTAATGTATGTCAGGGGCTGGTTGCTTAGAAACCTTGGATAGGGCTGTATGTTTTGTCCACTTGAGCAACATGACTGTCCTTTACTATGGGGCTTCATTCAAAACAAAAATGCTCTGCTATCTGTGCCATGACTTCCCGTCTGTTTTTCATTGACCCTTTATATAACTAGGGAAGTCATGTACAGGAGACCAGAGGAGGAATGGGTTAATAAAATGTATTAACCCATTGAAACCTAAATGATCAGGAGATGTCATTGCAGTTCATGCCCTTGCACATGTTGTACACTGAAGAACATTTAAAAGTGTTATACAAGGCAACCAGTGGTCTAAAAGAGGAAACCATTTTCCTCTGGATAGGTTGCCCTGAATGAATGAGTCTATTCTGTAACTTTTGTCAGCTCTGGTGAACTGCAGGTGTAGGACATGAGTTCATATCAGCCTCCTTCACAACAGACTACTTCTGAACAGGAGCAAAAGGCCAGAGTGAAAGGTCACCCAAAATGGCTCCCCGAATGAGTGTTTCTAAAAAGAGATTCAAACATTATTCTGGTGATTGAACTGGAGTAGACCATGTGTATGTGACCAATAACATTTGATTTGATTTGAGTAGAGTCTGGATGGCATTAAGACTGAGCTTTACAAGTATCATTGGCTCAGCAGGTACGTTTCCTTGCACAAATCACCCTGTGAGGTAACAATATGACATTAAGAGCAGAGAAAACATCCCGCCTGCCTCTTACAGGATATACTTTAACTCCCCAGTTAAAAAACTCCCAAGTTTATACTTGTAAACCTCCTCCAACTATTCTTTTGTTCTTCTAAAATCAGCCGAACTCGAGCACACACACACCACCCTAATTATGAGGTGGCTGAGCAGCTAACAGGGCGTGAAATGCCCCGTTACAATATGTGTCAGTCACAGCTGTGGCCAAATGAGTGGCGACGTGGGAACCAACCCTCCCCATCCCATTTCCTCCATGCCCAGCACTCCTCTCCCTGCATGGTCTCAGGAGCCCCTACCAACATCCTGCTAAACGCCCGTAGGTGTGTCAATCAGAACGCGGGCTGAAACAGAGTAGAGACAGATCCCTGACTGAGTTTGACTTTATTTCCATCTGTGTCAAGGTTACACATTCACGCAGCAAATCTGTAATGCACCTGACAGCCAAGCCAAAGTCTCCCGTCACTGTTGCTGTCTATTTAACATGCTCTAGCTGGCTCTTTGGCTGCCATTGTCTCGTCACATGTCTCAATAAACGTGCCCTTGTGCAGGTTCACAAACAGTTAGTGTTTCAGTGTACAAACATCATTAAAATGGACCCCTTGGCTCCAATTAGACAACACCCCTAGGAGGAGGATGGCAGCAGTGTTTAGTATTATTTTCACCACTGAAAATGCCACTGAGAATCTGTTTTATGGACCCAGAGATGCTTGACATCAGTTAGAGTACGAGAAAGTAATTAAACCTGAATCTGTGTGAAAACAAACTACCCGTATTTACCCAGCACAAAGACTCCTAATCCAATAACATGCAGCAAACATAGAGAGAAGGTCAGACAGAAAATAAAGTTTTTATTTGGACGGCCCTAAACCCAATGCTGAATTCAATGTTGTACTTTCTTTCTCCTCGGCATATGTCTGCGTATTATTGGAAGTGTTAAAAGGAGAGTTCTATTAGCCTGGCAGACTACTATTAAGACTTCAGCCAAAGGGCACTTTAAATGTCTATTAAACACTTGACTCCCCTGGGACAAGAGTACATCCAGATATCCTTACTAGGAGGTCAGCTGACTTAGTGCTATCTGTCACTGTATGATTGTGTTGTCAGTATTTCACAAGGATGCACACCAACCCACACATCACTATCAATGATCAAGAGGAGAAAACATGCCACAATTATCAGCAGTGTTTGTACTTCAATTCCAACATTGTTTGTTTAGCTAGAGGCAATTTTGTTTTCTTATATATTTTTTCTCTCTCATCTCATATGATATACTCATCAGTATAGGAGCAGAAAGTATTGAAGATTTCATTAGTTTAAGCATGAATCCAGGGTCAGCCGCAAGTACTACCGTCGTTCCTAATGATGTTGTATAACGGCAACCAGGTTTTATATTCCACATACAGCGGAATGTATTGTTTAAAATACTTACAGTAAATTCGAAAACACATGCAGGGCTTTAATGGGAGCTTTTTAAAAAATCTTTATTTTACCTGGCAAGTCCGTTAAGAACAAATTCTTATTTTTAATGATGGCCTAGGAACAGTAGGTTAACTGCCCTGTTCAGGGGCAGAATGACAGATTTTTACCTTGGGGGTTTGGTCTTGCAAACTTTTGGTTACTAGTCCAACGCTCTAACCACTAGGCTACCTGCCGCCCCAGCTATGCTGGGAGCCATGCTGGGAGCCATGCTGGGAGCCATGCTGGGAGCCATCCTGGGAGCTATGCTGTAGGCCCCATGCTGTAGGCCCCATGCTGTAGGCCCCATGCTGTAGGCCCCATGCTGTAGGCGCTGTAGGCCCCATGCTGTGCTGTAGGCCCCATGCTTTGCTGTAGGCCCCATGCTATGCTGTAGGCCCCATGCTATGCTGTAGGCCCCATGCTGTAGGCCCCATGCTGTAGGCCCCATGCTGTAGGCCCCATGCTATGCTGTAGGCCCCATTCTTTGCTATAGGCCCCATGCTATGCTGTAGGCCCCATGCTATGCTGTAGGCCCCATGCTGTAGGCCCCATTCTATGATTAATCACCACTTTATTCCCTACCTTTGTGAACATGCACACTTCTGTTAAACCACGCTCTGAATCTTTGTACTTTAACTTTTAATGACTCACCCTTACTGAACCCTTCTACGCAGTAGAGATGGAGACGAGGTTTGCAGAAAGAGGGCTGGAGTGATAAAAGGCACCTCAACCTGTTCCAAACCCCCTCCCCTCACTATAAATCTCAGTGCCTGGCTGCCACTTCATACTGCTGACCCTGGTGAGGTGTCATTTGCAGCTGGCTAAATCAACAGGGACAACTGCAGAGAGTGGAGCTGGCACGCACTGAGAGAGGCAACAAAGAGCACACGCCCTCCAATTCCATCTGACATTCCAAGGCAGCACTGTAGAGGTAACCTTAAGACCTCCATGTGCAACAATTACTCACAGGCAGACATTAATAGCCATCTCCCTCCGTGTATTACGTCAGCGAGCTAAATGACTAGAAATCCATGACTGCCCTTAAACTACCTAACACCTCATCTGCCCCCATGGTTGTTTTAACTCCCCCATCCCATCTCCCCCCACCTCTGCCTGGTCAGTGACTCTCATTCCCCTCACATGGTGGAGACATCACTATTGGCTCTGTGACAGGGCTTTGCCAATAGGCTCCCAAAGAGAGTGCCTGTTATAGCGCTGAACATGCAATTAAATCCTAACCCCTGCCGCCCCCATATCGAGTGCTGGGGCGAGGCCAGGGGAGGGCTGAAGGGCTGTGAAGAGGACAGAGACAGGGACAGCCAGGGACAGGGAGTAAAAGTCATGCTGAATAGGGCTCCACCACAGGGATAATCCCAGGCTAACAAACTGCTGCGGCTGGCTGCCCGAGATGGATGGGAATGTCACCAGGAGGTCAAGGGAAACTTAAAAGAACCTGGAGAGGGAGGGGAAAAAAACTTTTATACCTTGCCAAGTAACATAGAGAAGGGCTGTACGAATCTCATGTAATGTTTCCATTAATGGCTGATAGTGCTCTATAATGTACTGTATAATATCTTCATCATACATTTGTTCCCCCAGTAAAATATTCAGCTACAATTAAAAGCAAAAATAAAATAAAATTGCATTATACTCTCAGAAGATTCTATCCTTTAATGTTTTAAATCTGAATATATTGACCATGGCCATGTAATACTTGAAGGAAAAAATATGACTGAGTGAGTGACTGTACTTTTTCATTAAGAATGAAATCCACTGAACTCAAGCTGCACACGTCTAGAAACTCCTAAGAAAAAGAGCCTAAATTAATTGTCAGTCCCCCAGAGGGAGCATCCTCCATCCAGTCAACATGGAACAGATGTGTGTGATACCTGGCTGCAGCATGTGCACTGTAAGTTTGGAGCGCTATTCACAATGCCGCCTGTGTTTCCCATGCTGTCAGCCCAGCCTATCCCCCATAATGGATGGAGCTCCCTCAAGCACATCCATTACATGTGCACATCTGCAAAAACGTGACAACGTCAACAGGCTGCTGCTGTATCGTTAGCGTCTTGTCTATCATTTTTTGTAAGTTTGAACAAACAAAAGAAAGTATGCAAGGTAGTGATAAATGACAAGAATGAACTGACACGTATTTCATCCCTATCAAAACCATCATCAACATCATCATCATTAAAATGGACATTATCCTTGGCAAAAATGACAAGGGCACTGGACTGATGATCTAAATAGATGGATGTACCTTAATTGTAGTTATGCACACAGACATTGCTTCACTACATGATTACAAATTGGAACAATGAGGTGTCTGGGGCAATCAGAGAGGGTGAGGGAGAGATGCAGAGACACAGAGAGTACTGGAGGAAGAAGAGGGTAATGGAGAGATGCAGAGACACAGAGAGTACTGGAGGAAGAAGAGGGTAATGGAGAGATGCAGAATGACAGAGTACTGGAGGAAGAAGAGGATAATGGAGAGATGCAGAGACACAGAGAGTACTGGAGGAAGAAGAGGATAATGGAGAGATGCAGGGACACATAGAGTACTGGAGAAAGAAGAGAGTAATGGAGAGATGCAGAGACAGAGAGTACTGGAGGAAGAAGAGGATAATGGATGAGCGAGAGATGGCCTAAATGGAGACACAGTTTCAACAAAACTGGTGAATGAATGCAGGCTACTCTCCTCTCCGCTGCTGGATAGTGGGAGGGCCAGAGCTCCCATATTTACTGTAGTTTTACAGAGCAATCTGCAGTGCACCATCCCATCCCCAACAGACAGCATATAGACAGACTGTGTATAAAGGCAGTGCTGACTGCCTCCAGCCAATGTTGAGCAAATCAGGGCTGAATCCGGTCAGTGACGGCTTGGCTGTGTGGGAGGAATGAGGGCTGCAGCCAGCCTCATAATAAGCACTGTGACTTTGGCCGGCCTTTGATTAGACCGCACCACGATGTCCGTTTCACCAAACAAAACCACAGTCCGTGTCTCTCTTGTTCTTCTTGTGTCTTGGAATGTTGACCCCCCCCCCCCCCCCCTCTCTCGGCATGATGCCTGCTTCTGCCTGTAGTGCAGAAATGCTTACTGCTGCAGAATCCACCTGTTGAGTTCTAGAAGAAATCCTGTGGTGACTTACTGATTGAATCTGCAACATATTACTGGGACCTTTCCATCTGCTGGGCTCTGGTGCTGTTTGTGACAGGACAATAAATGTGTTTCATGAAATGCTACTATGGAAATACAAAATACTGTACAAGTAGAAACCACAGTAGGATTCAGAAATGTTTGGGACATTCACTACACCGATTACAATATGACAATCTTCAAGCTGTAGTAATATTGGCAACTATTAGCAATGGTTCAACAATGGTTCAACAATGGTTCAACAATGTGTCAACAATGTGTCATATGTGCATCATAAAAAAGTAAAAGGACACCAACATGGCGTTTTGTGTCAAAGTTGGCTGAACTCTCTCTATACATGGCTCTGACCTGACCTATCCTGAGTGCCAGGACTTGGCACAAACAGAAACAGACTGGCACTCAGGCTACGCTTGACCTGCTATACTAGTTTAATGAATGACAAATTACCACACTATGTCATCATGACGGAAGATCTGAGAGTATATCAACCAGCCACTCTAAAGGACTGAAGTTTGGCAACGACCCCAGATGGAAAGTATAACTGTTTACATTACAGTATTTCTCATTTCACCAGGGTCTTATGTAAAGAGAGGAAGGCATCTCTTAGTTTTCTGTCATAGCTTAGAGGCTGCCTTTGAGACAGCTGACCTCGCAGTGCTGGGTGCTATGGAAGTGTAATCTATCTTTTGTATCAGTCACATTTACCACAGGCAGTTTGTGCACACAGTACTCTTTAATTCATGAAAACATAATGAACTCTCCATAAAATGCTGTTGGAGACAACTGCAGCCTGTCTTTAAGACACAACTGGTAGAACTGTGAAGGGCAAGGCACTTTGTGAAGAGACAGCGATAAAACAGCAATAAACATCCAGTCCTGGATCTATTATTTAACCCCACCCCCTCACTCTGCTCTCAAAATGCCACCACCAAACAGCTACAATACACTGCAATAGAGGGACAAAAGGTGACATACAGATGTTAGATCTTAACTTGATCACTCTTTTGTCACTAAGAATTGTCCTGCTGCATCAGTAAATTCAAATGAGCCTCGTGAGTCCCTGAATAAGAGCAGTTCTCGTTCTCTCCATGCAGAGACAGTTGAGTCATTGGGATCAGGGCTTGCTATCAAAATAATTGACTTGCTCGCTCAAACGCTAGGCCTAGGTCCTATTACTGAAACATTCAAATGTACAAAAATGTATCTGAAATGAAGCCATGTGGGTGGGTTCAATTGACTTGATTTATATAGACATTTCAAATATTGTACCCCCGATCTTGATAAGAAATGACCATGCCAGACACTTTTGGAGAATAGTAATAATAACAGCAGGTAACATCAATATTAGTTTCCATTCATACAAAGTGTCGGGTAAATTGCCACAGTAGATTTGCCATGGTAAACAATGAAACACTTTATTTATATTGTACGGAAATGCTTGTCAAATCTATAAATCGCTTTTAGTCTGTTCAAAAATGACCTAAATTGTTCTGATTACCTCACCAACCTAGAGGGCCAACATACTGTATCTTGAAAGACTTTGGTTGCAAGCAGGACCAAGGTAACACCGACATAATATTTTAGGGAGTGGTAAGGAGGTGACCAATAATGGTTGCAATTGAGATCAGATGTGCACGGGTGAATTTAGCACGTATTGATGGTTTAATCTGCCGATATTCTAGTGACATCGATTGGTGCAATAACCCCCTTATTATTTGATTATATTCCAATAAATTATGTAGGCTACCCGTTAGCCTATCCATTGTCACATAATGAAAGGTGTGAAATCCCATAATAGGCTACTGTGTTTCCCTGGCTGAGTTGATGAGCTGATTTGGGCCATCAGCTGATTGACAGATGTAGGCCTACTGTAGAATAATAAACTTTCCTCCAGTTTGGATGCTCGTCCACGTTGTATAGTTTGGCTATGTATAATTTGTCAATATAGTTCTACTCTTTAGTGTGGATTGAAAGCCTGTGTGGCTTTAATATTTCATTTGGTAAAACTAATGAAGTCACTCAAACCCTTAACAAAGAGTTGCAGTGTTTTGGAGTGGGTGGCCAGTAATAAACTGGTCCTGAAAATCTCTAAAACTAAGAGCATTATATTTGGTACAAATCATTCCCTAAATTCTAGACCTGAGCTGAATCTGGTAAAGAATTGTGTGGCTGTTTGAACAAGTTAAGGAGACACAATTACTTGGTGTTACCTTAGATTGTAAACTGTCATAGTCAAAACATATAGATTCAATGGTTGTAAAGATGGGTAGAGACCTGTCCGTAATAAAGAGATACTCTGCTTTTTAGACACCACACTCCACAATGCAAGTCCTGCAGACTCTTATTGTATTTTACTTCGATTTTTGTCCCGTCAAGTGCTGCATAGAAAGACCTAGTTAAGCTCCAGCTGGCCAAGAACAGAGCCACACATCTTGCTCTTCATTTTAATCAGAGGGTTAAGAGTTGGCTAAGAGTTGAGGAAAGACTGACTGCGTCACTTCTTGTTTCATAAGAAATATTCATGTGTTGGAAATTCCAAATACATACAGCACTGACACACACACCTACACCACCAGACATGCCACCAGGGGTCTTTTCACAGGCCCCAGGTGCAAACATTTTAGCTGTAGTTGCTGATGTGTATATGGTTGAACCATCAGCATATATGGACACACATGCTTTGTTAAATGCCAGTGGCAAGTCATTGGTAAAAAAATAAAAATAAATAAAAAGAGTAGAGGGCATTGAGAGCTGCCATGTGGTACACCACACTTTACATGTTTGACATTTGAGAAGCTTCCATTAAAATAAAACCCTCTCTGAGATCTATTAGATAGACAGCTCTGAATCCACGATATTCCTGAGGTTGAAAAGCCATAACATATACTTTTTCTCATAAAAGGTTATGGCCAATATTAAAGGCTGCTATGAAATCTAACAGTACAGTTCCCACAATCTTCTTATCAATTTCTTTCAACCAATCATCCGTCAAATGTGTCAGTGCAGTATATGTTGAGTGCCCCTCTCTATAAGCGTGCTGAAAGACTTGTTTACATGATGCTGTGCGGTTTGTTGCTAACTTTACTTTCCTACCTGCCAACTTTACGGTTTTTACTTTTTAATGACCTATTTATATATACATTTTTTCCCTCGCTCAACTTTTTTCATTCAACTTTTTCACCCCGGACGCTTTATCTGGATGTGGTTTGTCAGGACCTCCACCAGCTGAAGCTAAGTAGTAACATTAACATTATGCCTTCTAATTGCAGTCACTGTACTCATAATATACAGGAGAACGATCGCCTTATGACCAGGATAGCAATTCAGACGCAATCGTTAGGCAAGGGTAATTTAAGTGTAGGAAAGGATGAAATAGCATCTGTGTCACCAATAAGTACAGATAGTAGTATAAATCCCGTCGCACAGTCCCCGCAGCCGGACAATATTCTCATGGCTTCTGGAAGGGAATGCTGTCGGAATTCTCAACCGGTGTCGCTCATTCACGCGACAGAAACTTTCAACTGGTTCTCCCCATTAAGCAACGGGTCAGAGTCAGAGGCCGAGCCTTCTCTGGTCTCTCCTTCTCCCGCTACGGTGTCTGAGACGCCGAAGCCTCCAACCATTAGCTCTGACAAATTGAAAACCCTATTCATTGGCGACTCCATTACCCATAATATTAGACTTAAAACGAATCATCCAGCGATCATGCACTGTTTACCAGGGGGCAGGGCTACCGACGTTAAGGCTAATCTGAAGATGGTGCTGGCTAAGGCTAAAACTGGCGATTGTAGAGAGTATAGGGATATTGTTATCCACGTCAGCACCAACGATGTTAGGATGAAACAGTCAGAGATCACCAAGCGCAACATAGCTTCAGCGTGTAAATCAGCTAGAAAGATGTGTCGGCATCGAGTAATTGTCTCTGGCCCCCTCGCAGTTAGGGGGAGTGATGAGCTCTACAGCAAAGTCTCACAACTCAATCACTGGTTGAAAACTGCTTTCTGTCCTTCCCAAAAGATAGAATTTGGAGATAACTGGCCCTCTTTCTAGGACTCACCCACAAACAGGACCAAGAGAAGTGGAGGGGTGCTCTCATCTTATCTACGAACATAGAGAGGGCTCTAACTCCCCTAGCTCCACAATGAGATAGGGTACAGGCCAGGCAGCAGGCTGTTAGCCAGCCTGCCAGCTTAGTGGAGTCTGCCACTAGCACAGTCAGTGTAGTCAGCTCAGCGATCCCTGTTGAGAATGTGCTCGATCTCGGTTGGGCAAAACTAAACATGGCGGTATTCGCCTTAGCAATCTCACTGGAATAAAGAACTCCATTCCTGTCATTATTGAAAGAGATTGTGATATCTCACATCTCAAAATAGGGCTACTTAATGTTAGATCCCTCACTTCCAAAGCAGTTATAGTCAATGAACTAATCACTGATCATAATCTTGATGTGATTGGCCTGACTGAAACATGGCTTAAGCCTGATGAATGTACTGTGTTAAATGAGGCCTCTCCTCCTGGTTACACTAGTGACCATATCCCCGCCCATCCCACAAAGGCAGAGGTGTTGCTAACATTTACGATAGCAAACTTAAATTTACAAAAAAAGCGACTAAGTTTTCATCTTTTCAGCTTCAAGTAATGAAATCTATGCAGCTTACTCAATCACTTTTTATAGGTACTGTTTACAGGCCTCCTGGGCCGTATACAGCGTTCCTCACTGAGTTCCCTGAATTATTATCGGATCTTGTAGTCATGGCAGATAATATTGTAATTTTTGGTGACTAATATTCACATGGTAAAGTCCACCGACCCACTCCAAAAGGCTTTTGGAGCCATCATCGACTCAGTAGGTTTCGTCCAACATATTTCCGGACCTACTCACTGCTACAGTCATACTCTGGACCTAGTTTTGTCCTGTGGAATAAATGCTGTGGATCTTAACAGATAAATCTGTTGAGCTATCTACAAACAGGAGCGCGCAATTTGATAATATGCAGGCAGTTTTGTTGAACGTTACTTAGAGTAACACGGTTCTACTCAGAATTCTGCAGACCAAAGACAATCAATTAATGAACACAATGACTAAGTTGGATGACAAATCAGCAGAACTCATTGAAGTCGCTGACCAAATGAATGATGAGAGAACTCAGGTGATGAAGATGGAAATCTTGATTTCTAAGCAAGCGGAAGAAATCTCATCACTGAATCTCTCGTTCCGTACTCAAGAACTCTATCTGCAAACCATGACAGATAAGTTTGAGACCTAAAGGAGTAAGTGCGACACTCACGTGTCCAAAATCAGTACTCTAAGCGCTTAAGTGGACTCTGCAATGCAGCAGAATACCACCCTTAGGTACTATCTGGAGGAAGTCCAGAATGGTCACGCTCTACAGCGTGGTTATCCATCCAAGCAACCGGAGCCCTGCACTCAAAGGAGTGAAGACGATAGGTTTCAGACATTGCCTCCATTAAGTATCCCTCGGTCTTCTCCTCTTGGCCATTCGGCACTGAGTAATACGGCACCTCTTGGCCAACAAAGCCAAAGCTTGGCTTCTCCTCTTGGCCTTTCGGCTCCACTTTCCCCACAGGATGAAGCCAACCCTCTCCGCCCGCTTGACGCGGAATACCTTGACAAACTCGTCAAGAATTTCCCCACCTTTGACCCCGTCCCATGTCAGCCAAACGATACTGAGACGTTCCTAGCTGACATAGAGGACGCGCTGGATGGCTACCCTGACAGGGGGGGTCCCGAAACACAAAGAGGGGGAATAGTAGCCCAGACCCATGATGAGCCTTATCGAGGCCGGTGGGGGGAGGGGGGTCGAGACTACGGACAACACCGTACGAGACCACCAGAGCATAAATCAAATCTAGTTGTAAACTCCCCTTTAAGAACAGTGAGGAGCAGAACAGCAACATAGGAGTCACTCAGAGTGCAACACTGGGAAGGGGAATCTCCATTGCACTTTTCCAATGGTTAACACACATATCACTAATAAATAGAACCCTCCGTTCAGGAGAAAAGTTATTAGAAGTCATGACCCATGGTCACACCACGTACGACTGGTCTAATACTTAGAGTACTTCCGTCATGAGGTTAGCTCCTCTGTGGATAACATAGCTATGAAGTATACTTATTCATACCTACCGCCACTACAATAGTGGAAGACAGTGACTGGTAGTAAAACCACTACAGACTCCCTTGACACCAATTCTGACTGACCTCCAGGCATTGACCTGAAAATTACCTGACTACGTCAGACTCATTCCGAACAAGTTGTAATCTGCCAGGATACTTGGTTTCCTTCCCTTGACATGTGCGCTTGTGTAAGCATAAACGCACATGCACAACGGAACATCCAATTAGGATTTATGCTAGGATCACTTAAGGGTCCAAGCAAAATACCAGCCTTAGTAAAGTTGTAAAACATATTTTTGAGGCCTTTAACTCTACAGCTACAGCACTCACCAGTTTTCTTCCCGGAAGTACATACATCATCCCTGTAGACTGCCCAAAACTAGTGCCTTACAGCTGTAGATTTATCATATAGTTCATATCCTACTTTTCATATCAAAGTAGGATAGTACCCTAAGCAACACCTCGCAAATTAGGAAAGCCCTAGATATGACATTAGACAATGCCATGATAGGGTCATTTTGCCAAGACCATGGACATAGATAGAATACAGTCCAATTAGATGATTAAGGTGGCATAACTATATTTAGTTTTGTTTATGCTTTCATTAATTTAGTTTCATTTTGTTCGGCACGTAGAAAGTTATAGAGCCATAAACAACTTCCCCATACAACCATCAGTTAGTGACACAACGCTGCTTATTTGGGAGGAAATGTAATGATATATTTCGTGAGTGTGTGTGCGTTGTTAACATCCGCCTAAGTTACTGCCCAGATCTTCCAGTCTGGACGACCAGACGACGGGTCCAGAACGGCGATCCCAATCCGGACATCCGCTGGCCAGCCTTGGAGCGGACTTCTTCATTTGCAGACACCCTACCCGGGTCGACCACCAGAGGGGGGACTGCAACAAGGACCACCAACTGGACATCTGCTGTCCAGCCATGGAGCGGACTTCATTCGCAGAATCCCTTCCCGGGTCGACCACCAGATTGGCACCACAACGATGGTCCACAACCAGGACAACCCACGGTAATTTTTATGTTGGTATGCAACATGCAGGTTAATCGCAAGATTGAACCCAACATGGGGGGACTCTCATGACGTTGGCCTACCTCTTCCCCCCTTTTTCCTCTCTCTACCCTACTAATGTTACATTTGCAAAACCCTTGGTTAACATAGAGATACTGGGAACATCAGAAGGTGGGGGGAAATGAACTATATTCTGGTAATCCGACCAATGGAACATATGTCAGTTCGGTTGTCATCTGAGACATTCTCATCAATGATAAGATGACATAAACACTACAGTGGAAAGTCTACACATCAGAGTTATCGGATTCACATGGAATTGTTGTTCAATTTAAATGTTTGAATATGAAATTATTCGTGTAGGGATGAAATGTGATTTTAGCTTCAAAAATGTGAGATTTGGGTTTTCATAAGATCTGCTCAATCAGTGGCCCGCCACTGTGAAGGGACATGGGCTATAAAACTTTTCAAACACGCCCTCCTCTCCCTTCCTATATAAGTCCTTGATGACAATATAACCTCCTGTTCCAAGGACGTGAGGAAGACGGTCCGATGTCAGAATGGTTCAGACAATAACTACAGAACGAAGCCAACATCAGCGTGAGCTTTGGTTGCGAATGGTATGAACTTTGAACTCTTATTCACTACAGAAATGATACCTCCTAGCCGTTGAGTTAGCATCAGCCGCTGCAAACGAGGGTGAGGAAGGAACAGACAGAGTATCCCGTCTATCACACAACAACGTTACTACAACGTAGCCAATTGACAACCAGAGACATTTTTCAAAGGACTTGGTTGGGCAACACGGCCTTCCATCTACCACCAACCTACTGAAGCGCAGCTCAGAGTAAATATTTATTGCATTTTCCTTTTCCAAATGGGCAGTAATTTAGAATGGATAAGATACTGAATTTACGATAGCGCAGCTTCTTCCCTTTGTTCCTCAGTCTTCCCGCTCTTTCTCTCAAACCCAGCCCCTTTTCTTTTGTGTAACAAGCTGTCATATCTGTTTCCGCCCGCTAGGGATGTTTTCCTTTATGACGTAATTTGTAATCAAGTTATCATTCATTATGGGTATGTGTAATTCTGTGTGATTAGTTAGGTATTTAGTAAATAAATGATTAAACCCAATTTTATATTGCTGATTCAACCTATTTGCCAGGGTTCGTGCAGATAATCAAGAATTTACAACTTTCAGATGAGACTGAATTAAGATGACGATTAATATTGACTGCTATTGATGTAAAATATTACTAGGTCTTTACGAGTTTATTCGGAAGATAACAGCTCTATAAATATTATTTTGTGGTGCCCGACTCTCTAGTTAATTACATTTACATGATTAGCTCAATCAGGTAATATTAATTACGGATAAATTATTTCATAGAATAGCATGTCATATCACTTAATCCGGCATAGCCAAAGACACGACACAGTATACTATCAAGCATTTCACACATATGATTTAGATACGGACTGTTAGCACTTGGTTTGCCGATAGCAACACCCCGAAATAACATGTTTTAGATATGCCAGGTGAACCTGCAACCATAACACTTCAATAAGACTTGACATAAGATCTTCTCTAAGCATTACAGGGATATGGCTCTGAATAACACCTCCCCGATAAGCATTCCTGCCTCTTCTATGGATTTTATATCCTTGCATTGCTACTGCTGTATCATCAAGTTAATTATTTAAGTGAGTCTCAGAAATGGCTAACATATGAATGTTATCTGATGTTAGCAAGTTGTTGATTTCATGAATCTTATTTCTAAGACTACATACACTATATATACAAAAGTATGTGAGCACCATTTCAAATTAGTGGATTCAGCTATTTCAGTCACACCTGTTGCTGACATAGACAAACATTGGCAGTAGAATGGCCTTACTGAAGAGCTCAGTGACTTTCAACATGGCACCGTCATTGGATGCCACATTACCAACAAGTCAGTTTGTGAAATTTCTGCCCTGCTAGAGCTGCTCTGGTCAACTGTAAGTGCTATCATTGTGAAGTGGAAACGTCTAGGAGCAACAACTGCTCAGCCGCAAAGTGGTAGACCACAAGCTCACAGAACGGGACCGCAGAGTGCTGAAGCGCGCAGCACGTAAAAATTGTCTGTCCTCGGTTGCAAACTGCCTCTGGAAGCAACTTCAGCACAAGAACTGTTCGTCGGGAGCTTTATGAAGTGGGTTTCCATTGCCACACACAAGCCACACACAAGCTTAAGATCACCATGCGCAATGCCAAGCGTCGGCTGGAGTGATGTAAAGCTTGCTGTCATCGGACTCGGGAGCAGTAGAAACTCGTTCTCTGGGGTGATGAATCATGCTTCACCATCTGGCAGTTCGACGGACGAATCTGGGTTTGGCAGATGCCAGGAGAACTCTACCTGCTCGAATGCATAGCCCTGTCAAGTTTGGTGGAAGAGGAATAATGGTCTGGGGCTGTTTTTTACGGTTCAGGCTAGTCCCTTTAGTTACAGTCAAGGGAAATCTTAACTCTACAGCATACAATGACATTCTAGACAATTCTGTGCTTCCAACTTTGTGGCAACAGCTTGTGGAAGGCCCTTTCCTGTTTCAGCATGGCAATGCTCCCGTGCACAAAGCGAGGTCCATACAGAAATGGTTTGTCAAGATTGGTGTGGAAGAACTTGACTGGCCTGCACAGAGACCTGACCATTGAACACCTTTGGGATGAATTGGAACACCGACTGCGAGCCAGACCTAATCGCACAACATCAGTGCTTGACCTCACTAATGCTCTTGTGGCTGAATGGAAGCAAGTCCACAGCAATGTTCCAACATCTAGTGGAAAGCCTTCCCAGAAAAGTGGAGGCTGTTATAGCAGCAAAGGGGGACCAACTCGATATTAATGCCCATGATTTTGGAATGAGATGTTCGAAATGCAGGTGTCCACATACTTTTGTTCATGTAGTGTATATTAATATGGGCAATTTTTTTGCCCTTTCTTGGGTAGCTTATTAGATAGACATAATATATAAAAGAGCAATAAAAAAAAGCAAGAGAAAAAAATATACATCCAGCAGTCCATTAATCATTTGGTGTGTGCAAGTGTGTGCGTGTGCTGTGGGGTTGAAGCTACAAACCCGTAGGCGTGGCTCTCTTATCCCTTCAAGGCTTTTGGGAGGGAGGGTGGACAATGAGCCTGTCATAGAGGATGTAAGCAATGTCCCCATGGCTCTGGCAGCTTTCATGGCTGGGATCAGTTCTTTCCTCTTCTGGCACACAGCTTCAGGATAGTCCTCATTGAGGATGATGTACGTTCCTCTAAAGTTCTTGGCTCTTTCCAGAACAGCTACCTTGTCCTTGAACCTCAGCAACTTGACCACTATTCGCCTGGGCCTGTCACCTGGGCCAGTGGTGGGTTTTCCAGTCCACCTAAATCTACCTGTGGTCCATCTTCAGCTTCTCCGAGATAATTTCCCTCACTTTGTCCTCAGACTCCGTCCAGGTCTCCGTCCACAACCATGTTGTTTGGACAATTAAGGCCGTCGAGTCTGATTTCTCTGTCATTGTTATCATGGATTCACATACAGAATGGACGTCCTCTCTCAATGACTTACAGATTGCTGTCATCTTGCCGTTCTCCTGTTTAAACTCATCAAGCTGAGCAGCTCCTCAGACCCGGCCTTGGTCGGCAGGATCACTGGACAGATAGCAACTGATGCCAACCACGTCGTGGGATCCGAACTCAAAAGATAGCTAGTTAGTAATCAATTGTTTTCAATAGATTTTCAAAACTTTCCAAAACAACAAACTTTCCAAAACAACAACCCGAGCTCTCCCAGGTTCCGTGATGCGAGTTCAACAGGAAGTGACGTGATGGTCTTGAAGATGATTATTATTTGTGTGTAAAAGACACAATGTCCTCACCATGGTCAGACTGGTAAACCTGACCCTGCTCTTATTATTTTAAAATCAAATATTACAGGTGGAAGCGTACCAGGTTATTCACTTAGTCTACTACAGAGATGAGAAGTGTTTTTTCCCTGCTTTTTATGGAAGCCCCTAAAGAGTCATACCTAACCGCCCAAGTGGCTCACTACACACACCATGGCATGCTCTGTCCATTGTGCTGACACAGTGTAGCAAAGATACAGATTGTTTTTGTCCCAATCTGAGACTCAATCATTTGAACATTTTAGCTATTTTTATATAGGGACATAAAACTAAAACTGAGGGGCACTAGTTTGAAGTGAGGGGGCTAAACCCCCTTTATCCCCTTCGTGGAGTTGGATACGCCACTTCGCTCAGGCAGATCACAATGCCAAACCATAGCCCTAACCTTAAACCGCTCGGGATTGAATGCCTAAACTGCTACGCCCCGACAGAGTCATTGCGCAAAATGGTTTGCAGCATCATTTGGATATGTGTGCAACAAAAGTTCAACATTCACCTTCTACTACCATTTCTGTCAAACCATCTATGCATACAAGTTCATGCATACTTTCAATAAATCCAACGTATGCACAACACAGAAAGCACTGCAACTGCCTCTGCAATGCAGTGCTGCGAGGCAGACACAGCGTTCTATTGGAAATGTATGTACTTCTGGTGCACCAAAATGCAATGATGCTGTCGGTGTGATCGAGGCATTAACCTTGTAACCACGCATAATTAACCTTGTACCCACGCAGAATTAACCTTGTAACCACGCAGAATTAACCTTGTAACCATGCAGAATTAACCTTGTAACCACGCAGAATTAACCTTGTAACCATGCAGAATTAACCTTGTAACCACACAGAATTAACCTTGTAACCATGCAGAATTAACCTTGTAACCACGCAGAATTAACCTTGTAACCACGCAGAATTAACCTTGTAACCATGCAGAATTAACCTTGTAACCATGCAGAATTAACCTTGTAACCACGCAGAATTAACCTTGTAACCATGCAGAATTAACCTTGTAACCATGCAGAATTAACCTTGTAACCACGCAGAATTAACCTTGTAACCACGCAGAATTAACCATGCAGAATTAACCTTGTAACCATGCAGAATTAACCATGCAGAATTAACCATGCAGAATTAACCTTGTAACCATGCAGAATTAACCTTGTAACCACGCAGAATTAACCTTGTAACCATGCAGAATTAACCTTGTAACCATGCAGAATTAACCTTGTAACCATGAAGAATTAACCTTGTAACCATGCAGAATTAACCTTGTAACCATGCAGAATTAACCTTGTAACCATGCAGAATTAACCTTGTAACCACGCAGAATTAACCTTGTAACCATGCAGAATTAACCTTGTAACCACGCAGAATTAACCTTGTAACCATGCAGAATTAACCTTGTAACCACGCAGAATTAACCTTGTAACCATGCAGAATTAACCTTGTAACCACGCAGAATTAATCTTGTAACCACGCAGAATTAACCTTGTAACCATACAGAATTAACCTTGTAACCATGCAGAATTAACCTTGTAACCATACAGAATTAACCTTGTAACCATGCAGAATTAACCTTGTAACCATACAGAATTAACCTTGTAACCATACAGAATTAACCTTGTAACCACGCAGAATTAACCTTGTAACCACGCAGAATTAATCTTGTAACCATGCAGAATTAATGCGGCAAAAATAGACACTCATCCATGAGCAGTGAGCTGGAATCGAACCCATGACAACTCATTTAGCATCTGTAACCGCTGGACCACACAGGCACTGAGGAAACCAATAATTTAGTCTGCTTGCCTTCAACATATTAAACAATTGATCTAAAAATATATATTTTCCCTAACAAAAAATACATCTTCCCCCTACAAATATGTCCATTTATTATAATCCACATAAGAATTAACACAAGACGTGCTTTAGGCTGCACGTAGCCTACATAAGATCAAATGTAAGTGCAGCGTGCGTTTTATACACAGCTTCCAGCTGCCCCCTAAATATTTCTTCAGGTATTCAAATCCTCCTGTTGTAGGATTACTTTCCTCCTGCGGCAAAAGGGTTCAAATTAAGATCCAACATCTGTAACACACTTTAGCAGGCTTTCTGAAAGATCTCATGTGTCACCCTCTAAGTAAACATATTACGCAACCTAAGTGTTTTATTATGTTGTAAAGCGTAAAGGTTCTGGTTTGGTTGTGGCCCCAGATCACATGACAGCGTGTGCTGAGATAGTGTGCATTCATGCAAGTGTCGCCGACACGGATGTTGAAGGTGATGAGGATGATGACACATTGAACAATTTCAGGGAAAATCGTGCTTGAATGCTGTAATAATATACGTAGCAAGAATGCAGGATGGAAACTGAAACTGGCAAAAATAAATGCAATCATAATCATCAATTTCATTGAGGTGAACTAGGCCAGAACATGTAACCATTCCTAAATTGCCTGCTCTTGGCATTTCCTAGAATATTGGAAATTAATTAAATTAATACTAATAATGGAATGAATAATCAAATATAATTAATACAGTATACTAATGTCCAAAGTTACTATTCATACTATTTAAAAACTATTTATAAACTAGTTTGACTATTTTTGTATCTTGTTTGCCTTAATGCAGTGTCTAGAATAGTCAAAAAGCCTTTGATAGCAACTCGCCTTGCAACACACTATCTTTGCTCGCAAATGAAAAAGTGACAGGCCTTTTAATAATCTATCCAAATTCAAATGTTATTCTTAGCCTCAGGAGAATCAGAGCCACATCAAATTAACTCATAAGAAACCCAGCCTGGAAAAGAATGGAGTTCCTCCCTCTTTCTACGTGAAAACTGCAGCATGAAATTCACAGGCAAATTAACTCTACCCAGAGCAACCGTAATTATCAGTCCCCGTGGACAAACCATTATCAAATGAAGAGCCCTACTTAGATTCAGATTTTGGTTAAGGGTTATATGTCAAGCAATTCAAAAGCAATACTTGATGAGGAGATTGAGAGTGGCGGACAGGTTCTTGCTGTAGTGAAGTGATTAAATAGTTCTTGCTGCTACAGGTTTGTTAAATAAGCAACACAATTTTACTCAAGCTTGCTGAGGATGTCTAAGCAGCTACACAGTACACTCTTACAAAAAAGGTGCTATCTAGAACCTTAAAGGGTTATTTGGCTGGCCCCATAGGAGAACCATTTGAAGAACCCTTTTTGGTTGCAGGTAGAACCCTTTTGGTTCCTAGTAAAACCCTTTCGAGTTCCATGTAGAACTATTTCTAAGGTGGCTTCCTGGAACCAAAAATTGTTATCCTATGGGGACATCCGAAGAGCCCTTGTGGAACCTTTTTTTCTATGAGTGTACACTGGCTGAGTGGTTTCTCCTCGCAGTAGCATTTTCTTCTCAGGACATACAGTCCTTTAGGTACATCATAGTTATCATCCTCTGAACAAGAGAGGGTGGATAGAGGAGCATAGTTACACTATATCTCCCCCATGAAGCATGTGCTGTGCCAGACTGGTTGCAGAGAAAGACCACTCAGTCCCCTGGTAGTCAGACACATTGCTTTGGATAGCTCTGGGCCCAGACATCCACTATTCAATTACCACCTTCATTCATCAAAGTACCTCTGAGTGCAGGTCAGGCCACTAGCTGGTCTCAGGCCTACTGACCCACCTTTGCTAACCCCCTGTCAGTCCACTAGCTGGTCTCAGGTCTACTGACCCACCTTTGCTAACCCCCTGTCAGTCCACTAGCTGGTCTCAGGCCTCCTGACCCACCTTTGCTAACCCTCTGTCAGTCCACTAGCTGGTCTCAGGCCTACTGACCCACCTTTGCTAACCCCCTGTCAGTCCACTAGCTGGTCTCAGGCCTACTGACCCACCTTTGCTAACCCCCTGTCAGTCCACTAGCTGGTCTCAGGCCTACTGACCCACCTTTGCTAACCCCCTGTCAGTCCACTAGCTGGTCTCAGGTCTCCTCGCCCACCTCAGACTCTGCTAACCCACTTTTGGGGTAGAAGTAATATGCAATTGAGTAATGAGATGATTTTGGTGGTGGTGGTGGTGTTTGGGGAGGCAGTAGTGACAGGTGGCAGTGGAGTATACAATGGATCAACATCACTTTGAAAGTATTCAATCTTGGTGCTATAGGTGAATAAAAGGTCATGTGATTTGAGAAATGTCAGGTGGCTCACCTCATAGTGTAAAGCAGGGTACCGTTGTCCACCAGTCGTAGCAGTTTGTTGGGCGTGGTCATGTTGTGGGCCACAGATTTCTTCCCGTTGTGGAAGAAGGTGTCTGGAGTCCAGATCTTACTGGCCAGGAGGTTATTAAGAGGCAGGACCTGCATGGGACCGTCAAACTTCAGCCTCTCATCCCTCCAGCTCTGACGGAAGAACACATCGATGGTGTACTCCTGGGAAAAGACGGAGAGAATAAGTCACTTTCTAAGGTATCACTTCACAATTACATGATCATCTAATATTTACCATCTCTCGGAAGAGCTGCAAACTCTGAAAGACAGATCTCTGTCCTGGTACAGTATATTGTCAGTTGTGGCCTTGACAAGCAGAGAGTTGAGTTTTGTTCACAGCCTCACACACACACACACACACACACACACACACACACACACACACACACACACACACACACACACACACACACACACACACACACACACACACGTCAATAATGCATCATGCATTTTATTTGAAGGGGAAAACAGCCTTGTCAATGTGGGATCCTCAAGGCATCCTTCAGAGTTCATACACCAATGATTGCGTTTTCACAGCTGTCGCCGGCGGGATAAAACATGCCTTTTCCAAGAGTTATCTCTCTGACCATATTGCCAAACACGTAACAAGGAACAGTGTCCCTGATAAACCTCTCTAAGTTCAGAGAGAAATCGCCAGCCGTTAGTTGCTGCTGCTGAAGTGGGGGAGTGGCCTCACACTTATTTTTCTCAGACACTTCTTCCATTCTGACAGGATTTTCCAAAGGTATTAAAACGTTAAAATACACTAATCAGCTATAAATTCAGTTAGATTTTTTTGTGGCTGTTTAAAAAATGGTCACCAGTATTTTTAATATGAATGGTGTCATGATTCTGTGTGTCATTAATATTGTAAAAGAATGTCATAATGAACAGGATGAACAAACAGGAACATCAAATGGACAGATATCAAAAAACAGTAATAATGTCCATACCAACACGTACATCCAGGCCTCAATAAGGCCTGTTAGCAACAATGTAGCAACCTGTCCTGTGTCTGGTCACTACAGGAATGGCAGACGTTTTATACTGTACATTACAGTTTTTTCCAACTGCTTACACAACATAACAAATATCCCAAAACATAAGCTATTTCTCAGCCTTTGACTCAGTTATCAATTGCATAAAACACTTTTTTCAAAACACTACACACAATTCTCTACCTAAAACACAAAAATCTAACAGGAAGTGACTTGCTTTCCTTTTCCAAACACAACCAATCAAAATGCTACAATTATTCACCAGGTCACACACACACACTCCTCACATGTGCAAACACTAATAGCTTAACTGATCACTTACCAATCACTGCTTTACTGTAGTATAGGCCTATAAATAGGTCAAAGGTCAGATGACCTGTTTTGAACAATGGATGCCAACAATGGACAGAGAGCAAGAGGAGTAGGAGGGAGAGGAAGAGGAAGAGGAGGACGGGGGAAAAGAAGAGAAGGAAGGAGAGCCATCTATGATGAGATTAGGGCAACACTTGTTGATCATGAGATCAACTACGGTTTGACCATGAGAAAGGCTGGAATGAGAGTCCAGGCCAACTTGAGTCGATTTACAGTGGCGTTCATAATTCAAACCTTCAGAAATGAGAACAGGTATGCAACTATAGCCATCCATTTACTGCACTGCAATGAATGAATGAGGTTGGTTATCATGCTGTACTACATTTTTTTGTACATTGTTTACAGTTCCTATGCTGAACACATACTGTGTTTGAATTCTGTACAGAGTGGAAAGGCAAAGACATATTGGAGGACGAGAACGCTTGTTTACGTATGTGCAAGAAACTGTAATTATAAATATGGTTTTGGCCAACAATGCAATTAGGATTCTGGAGATAAGAGAGCATATCTTGAATAATGACACCATATTTAACAACATCAATGCTGTAAGCCTGTCGACCATACAACGCATCCTCCAACGGCACCGAGTGACGATGAAACAACTTTACAAGGTGCCATTTGAGAGAAACTCTGACAGAGTCAAGAATATGCGACATGACTTTGTAGAGGTATGTATGCAACACTACTTCCAGTACTTCAGACATCATATTTACTCATCTGTATATCCTTTTGTCTGTTACAGAGAGTATTGGAGCTGGATGCCCATGTAATTCTCCATGAATTTATTTATGTGGATGAGGTTGGCTTCAACCTCACCAAAACCAGGCGCCGCGGAAGAAATGTAATAGGACAGAGGGCAATTACCAATGTCCCTGGACAGCGTGGGGGTAATATAACTGGTTGCTGCCATCACTCAAAACGAGGTTCTCCATCACAATGTCACAATGGGTCCGTACAACGCCGGCCATATGCTCACTTTTCTGGATGCAATTTACACAATGCTTGTCCCTGATCCAGATCAGGAGCCTGCTAGATTTGTCGTTTTTATGGGACAATGTTAGTTTTCACCGGGCTGTTCTGGTCCAAAACTGGTTTGACACCCATCCACAATTTGTAGTTTTGTACCTACCCCCATATTCACCTTTTCTAAATCCCATAGAGGAATTCTTCTCAGCCTGGTGCTGGAAAGTGTATGATCGTCAACCCTATGCCCGCATGCCACTTCTCCAGGCAATTGAGGACGCATGTGGGGACATAGAGGTTGCCTCTGTCCAAGGTTGGATACGCCATGCTAGGAGATACTTCCCTCGATGTTTGGCAAGAGAAAACGTATCTTGTGATGTGGACAAAGTATTGTGGCCAGACCCAGGCCGGAGAAGAGATGAAGAGTAACTTAGCACTGGTGACTGCCCCCCCCCCCCACCAATTCCTGGACTACCCCCCCGGGACCCCACACACACAATTGTGTTCTTTACTGTATTCTAAAGAATATACTTTTGGTTTACATATGTTTATGGTTTTATTGTATGCTACTGTCCACAACAGTAATGTTTGGCCTAATAAATATTTTTTGTTTCTACATTGCATTGGTGTTTACAGTGTACTTGTTACCCTTCTCAGCAGATTACTTTCACTGTAGAACATTGTATTGAAATGTAGATATAAGCCTATGAAAGACCAAAGAGCTTTAGATTTAGAACACCAGTGTTTACATGGTATATCCAAAAATGTACTATTATGAAAGCAGTGTTTGCCATTTGATGCAAATGCTTCATTCTGACATGTGTTTATGGCATTTTGAATGCAGTGTTACATTTTGAAGGAGATGTGAGGCATTTTGCATTTTGTGTGTGCAGTTTTGGGAATTGTGTGTAGAGTTTTAAAGAAAAGGAGACCGTTTTGAAAACGTGTGTAAGCAGTTGGAAAAAACTGTAATATCAAGGCCTCACCTTGGAAAAAAACATTATGCACCAATCAACAATTAATGGCACAAAATAAATGCATTAAATGCACAGATTCAGGTAATAGTCATTACATAACTAAATACATACAGTTGAAGTCGGAAGTTTACATACACCTTAGCAAAATACATTTAAACTCAGTTTTCACAATTCCTGACATTTAATCCAAGTAAAAATTCCATTGCCTTAGGTCAGTTAGGATCACCACTTTATTTTAAGAATGTGAAATCTCAGAATAATAGTAGAGAGAGAGAATGATTTATTTCAGATTTTATTTATTTCATAATTTTATTTCTTTCATCACATCCCCAGTGGGTAGGAAGTTTACATACAGTCAATTAGTATTTGGTAGCATTGCCTTTAAATTGTTTAACTTGGGTCAAATGTTTCTGGTAGCCTTCCACAAGCTTCCCACAATAAGTTGGGTGAATTTGGCCCATTCCTCCTGACAGAGCTGGTGTAATTGAGTCAGGTTTGTAGGCATCCTTGCTCGCACACGCTTTTTCAGTTCTGCAAAATTGTGACAAAATGGCTTAAGGACAACAAAGTCAAGGTATGGGACCCTTGACTTTGTTGTCCTTAAGCCATTTTGCCACAACTTTGGAAGTCTGCTTGGGGTCATTATCAATTTGGAAGACCCATTTGAGACCAAGCTTTAACTGATGTCTTGAGATGTTGCTTCAATATATCCACATAACATCCCTTCCTCATGATGCCATCTATTTTGTGAAGTGCACCAGTCCCTCCTGCAGCAAAGAACCCCCACAACATGATGCTGCCAACCCGTGCTTCACGGTTGGGATGGTGTTCTTCGGCTTGCAAGCCTCCCCCTTTTTCCCCCAAACATAACGATGGTCATTATGGCCAAACAGCTCTATTTTTGTTTCATCAGACCAGAGGACATTACTCCAAAAAGTATGATCTTTGTCCCCATGTGCAGTTGCAAACCGTAGTCTGGCTTTTTTATGGCGGTTTTGGAGTATGGTTCATCAAAGTACGTTCATCTCCAGGAGACAGAAGGTGTCTCCTTCCTGAGTGGTATGTCGGCTGCATGGTCCCATGGTGTTAACACTTGCGTACTATTGGTTGTACAGAAGGATGTGGTACCTTCAGGCGTTTGGAAATTGCTCCCAAAGATGAGCCAGACTTGTGGAGGCCTATAATTTTTTTCTGAGGTCTTGGCTGATTTTCTTTTGATTTTTCCATGATGTCAAGCAAAGAGGCACTGAGTTTGAAGGTAGGCCTTGAAATACATTAACAGGTACACTTCCAATTGACTCAAATGATGTCAATTAGCCCAACAGAAGCTTCTAAAGCCATGACATAATTTTCTGGAATTTTCCAAGCTGTTTAAAGGCACAGCCAACTTAGTGTATGTAAACTTCTGACCCACTGGAATTGTGATACAGTGAGTTATACGTGAAATAATCTGTCTGTAAACAATTGTTGGAAAAATTACTTGTGTCATGCACAAAGTCCTAACCGACTTGACAGTAGTTTGTTAACAAGAAATTTGTGGAGTGGTTGAAAAACGAGTTTGAATGACTCTGTCGTGTCTTTGGCTATGCCGGATTAAGTGATATGACATGCTATTCTATAAAATCCTTTCTCCGTAATTAATATGACCTGATTGAGCTAATCATGTAAATGTAATTAACTAGAGAGTCAGGGCACCACGAAATAATATTTATAGAGCTGTTATCTTCAGAATAAACTCTTAGAGACCTAGTAATATTTTACATCAATAGCAGTCAATATTAATCGTCACCTTAATTCAGTCTCATCTGAAAGTTGTAAATTCTTCACGAACCCTGGCTACCAAGTTGAATCAGCAATACAAAATTGGGTTTAATTATTTATTTACTAAATACCTAACTAATCACACAGAATTACATATTACGTCATAAAGGAAAACGTCCCTAGCGGGCGGAAACAGATATGACAGCTGGTTACACAAAAGAAAAGGGGCTGGGTTTGAGTGAAAGAGCGGGAAGACTGAGGGCCAAAGGGAGAAGCTGTGCTATCGTAAATACAGTATCTTATGCATTCTAAATTACCGCCCATTTGGAAAAGGAAAATGCAATAAATATTTACTCTGAGCTGCGCTTCGGTAGGTTGGTGGTAGATGGAAGGCCGTGTTGCCAAACCGAGTCCTTTGTCCTTTGAAGAATGTCTCTGGTTGTCAATTATATATGTTGTAGTAACGTCGATGTGTGGTAGATGGGATACTCTGTCTGTCCTTTCCTAGCCCGCGTTTGCAGCTGCTGTGGCTAACTCAACGGCTAGGAGGTATCACTTCTGTAGTGAATAAGAGTTAAAAGTTCATACCATTCACAACCAAAGCTCACGCTGAGGTTGGCTTAGTTCTGTAGTTGACATGTTAGTCCTTTTAACGCAGAGGCTGCAGACCTCACGTACTTGGAAAAGGAGGTTATATTGTCATCAAGGGCTTATAAAGTGGAGGGAGAAGGGCGTGTTTCACAGTCTACAGCCCATGTCTCTTCACAGGGGCGGGTCACTGATTGAGCAGATTGAGCATTTTATGAAAACCCAAATCTCTCATTTGGAAGCTAAAATTACATTTAATCTTTTCACCAATAATTTCATATTCAAACATTTAAATTGAACAACAATTCCATGTGAATCCGATAACTCTGATGTGTAGACTTTCTACGGTAGAGTTTATGTCCTCCTATCATTGAGGAGAATGTCTCAGATGACAACCGAACTGTCATCATATTCATTAAGGACCACCGCATATGTTCAATTGGTCGGATTACCAGAATATAGTTAATTTCCCTCCCACCTTCTGATGTTCCCAGAATCTCTATGTTAACCAAGGGGTTTTCAAATTTCACATCAGTAGGGTAGTGAGAGGAAAAAGGGGGGAAGAGGTATTTATGACTGTCATAAACCTACCCCCAGGCCAACGTCATGACAACTCCAACCTAAGTGTATGTAAATATACTTGAACTGTAAACAATGATCTTATACCGTGGTAAACATTGCTCTTCCCCTTGGGAGTTAGCAACATGTGTTACTCCAAAAACAGGATAATTGTCACTCCCCCTACCTAAGCAAGGCAGAAGGAGCAAACATTTCACCTATTCAATTTTGAGGACATATGTCCAATGTCAGATCTTACCATTACCTAAAGGTCCAATGCAGCCATTTTTATTTCGATATAAAATTATTTTTGGGTGACAATTAAATATTTTACTGTGATTATTTTTTACCATTTCAGTTGAAAACTAACAAAAAAGGGGGAAACTGAAAACTAGCTGTTATTGGCAGAGAGGTTTAGAACTCTTTCTTATTGGTCTATTAACTCATTTAACACCTGGTGATGTCAAAACTCCACCCCACCAAATCAGGGTGATATTTCAGGCGGTCCTTTCAAACAACATTTACACAAAAAATGCATTATCATAATTTTCACAATTTCATGATATGGAAATATATATAAAACACAGAAAAATCACGTTTTTGACTGCAATGGGGCTTTAATACAGAAATAGCCATATTTTTACCAAAACATGACACTTCATAGTGGCAACATTAACCAGGTTTCTAGCCAACCTTTTTATTGGAGTAAAGTACGCCAGATAAAAAGGTCAAGACAAGCCTGATGGAATCAGCTAATTTGTCAGTAACTTTCCAAATGTCGACAAAACAAAATTATGCTAGACAAGGTGGGATCTTTTTGTGTTGGTAAATTTAATTATGCAATAAATGGCGGTGGAACTGTCTTTATGGCAAATATTTATATAATACCCATCATATCAAAGTAAACTTGGAGTGACGCGATGATATGTCGTGTGTCCTCCCACTACGATTTGGGAAAGTACTACGACATGGGGGGTCAAATAACATGAGGAGGGCTAGCACGGAAAGGCTGAAAATTGATTTTAAAGAACTGATTCTAGCCCTGAAAGATTCCAAAAAGCAATTATCCAATTATTTCAGTTTTGGTACCATTGTTGGGTCAAGGATGCCTCCCGGGTGGCGCAGTGGTTAAGGGCGCCGTACTGCAGCGCCAGCTGTGCCACCAGTGACTCTGGGTTAGCGCCCAAGCTCTGTCGTAACCGGCCGCGACCGGGAGGTCCGTGGGGCGACGCACAATTGGCATAGCGTCGTCCGGGTTAGGGAGGGTTTGGCCGGTAGGGATATCCATGTTTCATCGCGCACCAGCGACTCCTGTGGCGGGCCGGGCGCAGTGCACGCCAACCAAGGTTGCCAGGTGCACTGTGTTTCCTCCGACACATTGGTGCGGCTGGCTTCCGGGTTGGATGCACGCTGTGTTAAGAAGCAGTGCGGCTTGGTTGGGTTGTGTATCGGAGGACGCATGACTTTCAACTTTTGTCTCTCCCGAGCCCGTACGGGAGTTGTATCGATGAGACAAGATAGTAGCTAATAACAATTGGATACCACAAAATTGGAGAGAAAAAGGGGTACAAAAAAAAGGATGTGAAAGATTCAGCAAGCTACTGGCATTACACACCTGGCTAAAAGACTACTGTAGTTCTGTTGGAATAACTTTTATAGATAACTTTGACACCTTCTGGAAACAGAAGATGCTCCACAGGAATGAGTCCATCCAAATCATCTTGGCTCCTGGACCCTGTCCACACATTTCAAGGCTGCGTTGAGACAATGACTTATCAATGACCCAAGACCAGCTCAGATAATCCCTACCATTGTGTCGCTGATTTGTCGTAATGCTGCGGCAAATGTACATTATCCCAGGGGTGTTGGTAGTCACAATGTAAGTAACTTAATTGATGTCCCTCTAACTCCCCTGCATGTCTCCTACAGCTATTGTATGCAGTAATCATGTGCCTATGAACCAGAGTTATACTGTTAGCACTGAGGCGGTGTGCCCTTGTAGGAAGTTCACTGTGTGCAGCTCACCCTGTACTATCATCTCAAACATAAATAACATTGTCATGTCTACTTCTGGTGAGCTTCCCAGTAAAGTAAAATAATCAAGCATTCCAGAAAAGCGCAAAAAATAGCCTACATTAACATAGAAAGAAACAAGGTTCATGAAATCGATAACTTGCTAGTTACAGATCATATTCATATTCATATCTTTGAAACTCACTTAGATAATATCTTTTATGATACAGTGGTTGCAATACATGGTTATAACATCTACAGAAAATACAGAAATGCCAATGGGGGCGATGTTGCGGTCTCTATTCAGAGCCACATTCCTGTAAAGTTTATAGAGGATCTCATGTTAAATACTGTTGAAGTAATATGGCTACAGGTTCACTTGCCTCACCTAAAGCCCATTCTTGTGGGAAGATGCTATAGACCACCAAGTGCTAACAGTCAGTATCTGGATAATATGTGTGAAATGCTTGATACTGTATGTGATATCAACAGAGAGTTATATTTTCTGTGTGTCCAAAATATTGACTGGCTTGCATCAAGACGCCCACTCAAGAAAAAGCTTCAAACGGTAAACAGTGCCTGCAACCTGGTTCAGGTTATCAGTCAACCTACCAGGGTAGTTACAAACAGCACAGGAATGAAATCATCCACATGTATTGATCACATCTTTACTAATGCTGCAGAAATCTGCTTTAAAGCAGTATCCAAATCCATCAGATGTAGAGATCACAATGTAGTAGCCATTTCTCGTAAAACCAAAGTTCCAAAGGCTGGGCATAAGAGGTCATACAATAAGTTTTGTAGTGATTCCTATGTTAATTATGTAAATAATATTTGCTGGTCTGTGGTGTGTATTGAGGAGCAACCAGACGCTGCGCTTGACACATTCATGAAATTGGTTATTCCAGTTACGAATAAGCATTTACCTTTAAGAAAATTACTATAAAAACTGTTAAAACTGGATTGATGAGGAATTGAAAAATTGAATGGTTGAGCGGGAATCAGGCAAAAGGAATGGCAAATAAGTCTGGCTGTACAACCGATTGGCAAAAGTACTGCAAATGTAGAAATCATGTGACAACTGAATAAAAAGAAGAAACTACAATATGAAACAAAGAAAAATTATATAAAGAATGATACTAAAAAGCTTTGGAGCACCTTATATGACATTTTGGAGAAAAGGCAAACTCAGCTCCATCATTCATTGACTCACATGGCTCATTCATCACAAAATCCACTGATATTGCCAACTACTTTAATGATTGTTTCTTTGGCAAGAGTAGAACACTTAAGCATGACTACCAGCAACAAATCCAAGTATAACTAGCAAAATTATGAAAGACAAGCATTGTAATTTTGAATTCCATAAAGTGAGTGTGGAAGAGGTGAACAAATTATTGTTGTCTATCAACAATGACAAGCCACCTGGGTCTTACAACTTGGATGGAAAAGGACTAATTCAATCTTTACTAATGATATGCCACGGGCTTTGAATAAAGCCAATGTATGCTATGCTATGTCTATGTATGCGGATGACTCAACACTGTATGTGATCACTGCAACACTTAACAAAGTTACATAAGTTACTCCTAAATATTTCAACAACTAAAGGCACTGTATTTGGGACAAATCATTCACTAAACCCTAAACCTCAACTAAATCTTGTAATGAATAATGTGGAAATGGAGCAAGTTGAGGTTATGCTTAATACATGTTGAGGCAACAGTAGCTAAAATGGGGGGGAGTCTGTCCATAATAAAGAGCTGCTCTTCCTTCTTACCAACACTATCAACAAGGCAGGTCCTTCAGTCGTGTGGTCACACTTAATCTGTTGTGAAAAGTGTTATGAAATATTATGTCATGTAATACTTTTAATTGCATATAAACACCTGCTGCAACCTGTTGGCTAGAGCACACAAGTCAAGACCAGAGTGGGCACATTCACTATATAACAAAATATGTTTTGGGACAAAACGGCCAGTAGAGTTGAAAATGCAATGCAGCCCCATTTAACTTGCATTTTTTATTCGGTACATGGGAATTTAACCTCAAAAGTCATTTTTATGTGCACTATATCAATACGCGCAGCCTTTTATCCACAACATGCTTGGTAAATTTACTGTTGAAGAAAAAGCCCCTTTATAATAAAGCCAGTTGAGCAGAGGCATTTTTTGGGATTTCCACACATGGGAAACATTTGTTAGCAGGGTCCCCCCAAAAAAATTGCCTTTTAAAAAAGCATTTCATGCAATTCTACGTCATTTACATGACAGAAGACATTAGCTGAATCTTTTTTAATACCACACAAATAAACCAAAATGAGTGGATACTCTGACACTGACAAACTGAAATCAATCTGGTCTTGAATTCAAACAAACAATAGCCCTGGCCAATGAAGTGACACACAAATTGTACAATATTATGAGGCAATAATCACTGAGTGTACAAAACATTAAGGACCTTCCTAATATTGAGTTGCCCTGAGAACAGCCTCAATTCGTTAGCACATGGACATGTCAAAAGTGTTCCACAGGATGCTGGCCAATGTTGACTCCAATGCTTCCCACAGTCAAGTTGGCTGGATGTCCTTTGGGTGGTGGACCATTTTTTATACACACGGGATACTGTTGAGCGTCAAAAACCCAGCAGCATTGCAGTTCTTGACACAAACTGGCGCGCCTGGCAGCTACTACCATATCCCATTCAATGGCACTTTAATATTTTGTCATGCCCATGCACTCTTTAAATGGCACACATACACAATCAATGTCTCAATTGCCTCAAGGCTTAAACATCCTTCTTTAACCTGTCTCCCCTTCATCTAGACTCATTGAAGTGGATTTAACAAGTGACATCAATAAGGGATCATAGCTTTCACCTGGATTCACCTGGTCAGTCTATGTCATGGAAAGAGCAGGTGTTCTTAATGTTTGTACACTCAGTGTATACAGTATATATATTATAGGCTACAGGCTACTAAATACAATTCCCTGTGGCACACTAACTCACCTAATGATGAAGATGAAGCCATAGGCTATGGCCGACGCTATCCTCTTGGCAATAGCCTATCTCAAGATGAGCTACTTCGCAGAAAATTGGGAGATGTTGAGATGTATTTTATTTCATTGGTTCTAAACTGTACGTTTTTTCTGCGATTGCATTTAGAAATTTGCAAAAAGGGAAACAGATAGCTGCAACCAACAATAGAAATATAATCCATAGATGGCAGTTACTGTTCAAGTCAGGCCGGCAGCCATTGCTAAGTGTACCCATGAGTCTAACGCTCACATTTCCAGGGTGAAAGGTTCCAAAACCCTTCTATGGATTATAGGTCTATGGACACAATGCAACAAGCTGTATATTTGGCGCATATGCTGTCCAAATTGCAAACTTCCAGACTGTAGGTAACCGGTAACTGCCAAAATAAAGGAAACACTTGAGTAAACTAGGGATACAAAGTTTATGTTATGGTGTGTGCGGGGCATTTTCCTGGCATGGTTTAGGTCCACTTGTAGAATCTATGCCAAGGCACATTGAAGCTGTGCTGGCATCTCGTGGTGGCCCAACACAGTTTTTAAGACGTTTTATATTGGTTTCCTTTATTTTGGCAATTACAGTGGGGCAAAAAAGTATTTAGTCAGCCACCAATTGTGCAAGTTCTCCCACTTAAAAAGATGAGAGAGGCCTGTAATTTTCATCATAGGTACACTTGAACTATGAGAGACAAAATTAGAAAAAGAATTTAAAAAATCACATTGTAGGATTTTTTATGAATTTATTTGCAAATTATGGTGGAAAATAAGTATTTGGTCACCTACAAACAAGCAAGATTTCTGGCTCTCACAGACCTGTAACTTCTTCTTTAAGAGGCTTCTCTGTTCTCCACTCGTTACCTGTATTAATGGCACCTGTTCGAACTTGTTATCTGTATAAAAGACACCTGTCCACAACATCAAATAGTCACACTCCAAACTCCACTATGGCCAAGACCAAAGAGCTGTCAAAGGACACCAGAAACAAAATTGTAGACCTGCACCAGGCTGGGAAGACTGAATCTGCAATAGGTAAGCAGCTTGGTTTGAAGAAATCAACTGTGGGAGCAATTATTAGGAAATGGAAGACATACAAGACCACTGATAATCTCCCTCGATCTGGGGGAGATCCCAGAACCACACTAGTGAATGACCTGCAGAGAGCTGGGACCAATGTAACAAAGCCTACCATCAGTAACACTCGACGCCGCCAGGGACTCAAATCCTGCAGTGCCAGACGTGTCCCCCTGCTTAAGCCAGTAAATGTCCAGGCCCATCTGAAGTTTGCTAGAGAGCATTTGGATGATCCAGAAGAAGATTGGGAGAATGTCATATGGTCAGATGAAACCAAAATATAACTTTTTGGTAAAAACTCAACTCGTCGTGTTTGGAGGACAAAGAATGCTGAGTTGCATCCAAAGAACACCATACCTACTGTGAAGCATCGGGGTGAAAACATCATGCTTTGGGGCTGTTTTTCTGCAAAGGGACCAGGACGACTGATCCGTGTAAAGGAAAGAATGAACGGGGCCACATATCGTGAGATTTTGCGTGAAAACCTCCTTCCATCAGCAAGGGCATTGAAGATGAAACGTGGCTGGGTCTTTCAGCACGACAATGATCCCAAACACACCGCCCGGGCAACGAAGGAGTGGCTTCATAAGAAGCATTTCAAGGTCCTGGAGTGGCCTAGCCAGTCTCCAGATCTCAACCCCATAGAAAATCTTTGGAGGGAGTTGAAAGTCTGTGTTGCCCAGCAACAGCCCCAAAACATCACTGCTCTAGAGGAGATCTGCATGGAGGAATGGGCCAAAATACCACCAACAGTGTGTGAAAACCTTGTGAAGACTTACAGAAAACGTTTGACCTCTGCAGCAGGCTGTCTACACACATTGAGAGTGGGCTCCTGAATCCTCCTGGGGTTGGAGGTTGCAGTAAAAATATATATATTACATATCTAGCATATACTGTATAATATATACTGTATACATGCATTTATTTTTTTTACTTTTAGTTTTTCAGCCCTGATAAGCCCCTGCATTAACCAGACTCTGTCTGTCACCAGTTGGATGGAAACCAAGCTAGTAATACACAAAAAGCCTGATTAACAGAGTGAAACTAGCGGAGCAACAAACAAATGATTGGTGCACCCAAAACCAAAGCCATTGGCGGTTGATCATTAGGATGGTGGCTTCAATGCATTTACCTCAAATACCATGTTTGCTGAGTTTGCCGTATTGTAGCTTGCTCTTCGTTAATCTTTTTTGTATCTGCATTAGCACAGAAAACACAATCCCAATAAGATCCAAGACGCTGGAAATTATAGATTGTGCTGATTTATGGGCACATGAATCGTATCGCGCCCATATAAAAAAACTCAATGGGTAAGCCTAGTGATAAAAAATGCATCATATGTTGTCTGCCATCTGCCAAACGTCTAACATCCCCCTCACTTCAGCTGTATGTTGAATAATCACTGGGTGCACAAACATTTGCTTCATGTATAAAATTACCTATTTTCAAAATGCATTTTATAAATTCTTCAGGATATATTCCATTGTTTTCATCCTTCCCTATATTGAAGCATTGATTGCTGACATGTTGTACAAAAACATAGATGTCTCTACAGTGACAGTGTGTAATCTAGCTCAAAATGGCTGATTTAGACAGACCCCTTGCCTCACATGTGCATAGATTATGTATTGTTTACATTTTGTTGAGCTATAGGCCATGGTGAGGCTTAGCATTGGGGAATAAGACCAGCTTGCTCAGCTTCCTCGAGCTAAAATATTTCATCTTGTACTCAATGTGTGTGTATTTGTGTGTGCGTGCGTGTGTGTGTGAGAGAGAGAGAGAGAGAGAGAGAGATAAAGAATGAGCAAATTTCAGAAGGAGAGAGAAGGGGGGCAGAGAGGGGGGGGCAGAACAGAAGAGAGGAGGAGGCATACACTCCACTCCTAAAGTACCTTAGCTTGAGGGAGAGATCAGGATCAGCATGTCCCGTAAACAGATGTAAGAGACAGAAGAATGTGAAGCTGTGATTACTCATAGTCTGGAAAATGCTAATTGAAGATTGAGGATTAAACCCTATAAAATGGGTTAATTCTGCCTACCAAAATACTTGCAGCTATACAGAGTACATACTGTACCAAGAAACAAACACACAAACAAAATGACAAAAGTATCTGTCGCCTCTAGATGTGGAGAAAGAGGCAGGATAGACGTATTGAGTTAAAAACCCAAACCCTTTCTATTTCCTTCCTTGCTGAAGCTAAATATCAGTTAGAGTTACATCTTTATTCATCCCACCCATCAACCTTCAGTAGCAATGAGCATGTTCACAAAAGAGAAAACAACTCCCTGATATGCAAAACCGACAGAAAAGAAACACAAGCAGATGAGAAGCTTTTGGTGTGGAAAGTAGCCGAAAGAAACAAACGAACATTGCTTTGATTCGATTTTTCCCAGCCCTGGGATCTTAACTTTTTTTCAGCACCTCAAGAAATGGTCTGCGCTTAATGCAAGTCAAATATAATTAGATTCCTACTTTGATTAAACTCCGTCTATGAGAAAGAGAAAAAATGGATTGTTCTTTCAGTCGTCTCCCTTTAACAACATGTTGGAGCTGAATAATCGGAATGCTTCTGTGCACCATGAAAAGCGACGGCACAACTCTCATCAAAATAAGTTACATCTACAGTATCTTTCAATCAGCTACACCATTATGGCCTGTTATCTCTTATCAAACGCAGCTCCCCACTACAACTTCCCTTACAAATAATACACCTAAAACGGAACGGAACGAGACAGACAGACAGACAGACAGACAGACAAAGACCCACACGTATTGCGCAATTCTATACTGTACTTTTACAGTTCACGAATCTCACTCTTTTAACTCCTGTTTCTGTGGCCAAGTCAAACCAGTAATTCTATTATTTCAAAGGAACAGAGAATATAAAAAACCTTGAAAGCACAAACAGAGGGAACACTACAGTATGTCTGATAAAAGCATGGCTTGTGTTCTAGTGTGAATGTTCAAGTCCCTTCTCTTCTTCCCCCACTCCCCCTTGTGTTTAGTCTTTTCCCGGTTTTAATTGCCATTTCTCTACAGCTCTCTGCTAGCTATTCCCTCTCTTCTATCCTCTCCTTTAAGAATTTAGTTCATCCCTTTTAAGTCATTCATCTGTGTTAATTATATCACATGGAGGGTGTTAATTATGAAGTAGAAACCCAGTGGAAACACCAAAGCACTTTCCCCACTTACAGAAAAAGATATATGAAGACAGAGTGAGTATACAGATGTAATAGGTGGGGCTGGGAAATGTGAAGATAGAGAGAGAGATAGAACAGAGAGAGAGAGAGCGAGAGCAAGCAACCTCTTGGTGACTTTAGAGTATTGTGGCCTTTTCTGACCTACTATAGAAGTGTTGCACCTGCTCCACTGACTGAGAAACTACAAGGATTCCTTCTAGTCATGTCAGACCACCTTTTTTGTGCCAAGCATTTTCAGTGAAACCCCAACACTCTCCACATTTCCCCCCTTGCCCCCAACACAACCCAGGAAGAATCCCCATGCGATAAATAAACATAGCCCAGTTGTGTTTGGCTTAGCTGGGCCAATATATCATTTTTTTGTTTTCCTTTTAGGCCTGGATAGGCTACTGAGTCAAGGTGGGGGATTAATTTTGAAGATAAAAATAATTTTGGGGAAAAAAGGGCAGAGCCAATCTACACAAGGCCAAGTGGCACAGCCGATACATAGAGCAGCTGGTGCTCCTCCAGGCAGGGTGATTGATTTCTCATCAACAGAGTGCAGAGAGAAAACACAAACATAAAAAAACATCCCACCAGTGGGAGAGAAGGGAGATCCACAGACACAAGGGAAAGAAGACGACACAAAGAAGAGCTAGCTCCCCCCCCCCCCCCCCCCTTCCCTCTATAACATGTGTGTAGAAGGAACCAAAAGAGCAGGAGATATTTATATTATATATTTTATATTTGAGATTCTTCAAAGTAGCCACCCTTTGCCTTGATGACAGCTTTGCATACTTTTGGCATTTTCTCAACCAGCTTCATGAGTTAGTCACCTGGAATGCATTTAAATTAACAGGTGTGCCTTGCTAATAAAAGTTCATTTGTGGAATTTCTTACCTTCTTAATGAGTTTGAGCCAATCAGTTGTGTTGTGACAAAGTAGGAATTGTATACAGAATATAGCCCTATATTTAGTAAAAGACCAAGTCGATATTATGGTAGGAACAGCTCAAATAAGCAAAGAGAAACAACAGTCCATCATTACTTTAAGACATGAAGGCCAGTCAATACGGAAAATGGCAAGAACTTTTCAAGTTTCTTCAAGTGCAGTTGCAAAAACCATCAAGCGCTATGATGAAACTGGCTCTCATGAGGACAGCCACAGGAAAGGAAGACCCAGATTAACCTCTGCTGCAGAGGATAAGTTCATTAGAGTTACCAGCCTCAGAAATACCACTACTAAAGGACACTAATTAGAAGAAGAGACTTGTTTGGGCCAAGAAACACGAGCAATGGACATTCGACCGGTGGAAATCTGTCCTTTGGTCTGATGATTCCAAATTTGCGATTTTTGGTTCCAACCGCCGTGTCTTTGTGAGACGCAAAGTAGGTGATCTCTGCATGTGTGGTTCCCACCGTGAAGCATGGAGGAGGAGGTGTGATGGTGCTTTGCTGGTGACACTGTCAGTGATTTATTTAGAATTCAAGGCACATTTAAACAGCATGGCTTCCACAGCATTCTGCAGCGACACGCCATGCCATCTGGTTTGCGATTAGTGGGACTATCTTCTGTGTTTCAACAGGACAATGACCCAACACACCTCCAGGCTGTGTAAAGGCCAAGAAGGAGAGTGATGGAGTGCTGCATCAGATGATCTGGCCTCCACAATCACCCGACCCGAAGCTGGTTGAGAGAATGCCAAGAGTGTGCGAATCCATGTTTCACCAAATTATATTTTGAAAGAGGAAGTAAAATATTTTAAGCATATGTTTTCTTTTCAGTGTCCTCCATTTCCACTGAATGGAAATTAACTGAAAGGATTAACTGTAAGAATTTCTTTCCTAATTATAATAATAATGTAAAATTAACACATTTACAGAAAGACCTGTGTGAAGGCCAACTTACAGAAGAGGAACTTTTTTAGGCAATAAAATCTTTTCAGTCTGGAAAAACACCAGAGCTTGACGGTAGAGGTATATCAGACCTTTTTTGATGTACTCAAAGATTCATTATTAACATGTTTTAATTACTCTTATACAAATGGTATACTTTCAGGTACTCAACAAGAGGTCTGATGTCATTACTACTAAAACAGGACCCAGGTGGTAAGCATAAAGATCCAGTCCATTTAAAAAACTGGAGGCCTCTAACACTTCAATGTTGTGATGTGAAAATCCTGGCGAAATGCATAGCACATAGAATAAAAAAGGTTTTACCAGATATTGTTCATCCTGATCAGACAGGTTTTTACATGGACAATATATTGCAGATAATATACGACAATTACTTGAAACAATTGAACATTATGAAACATTGAAGATACCAGGCCTGGCCTTTATAGCAGATTTTGAAAAGGTGTTTGATAAAGTACAACTAGAATTTATATACAAATGCCTGGATTACTTTAATTTTGGTGAATCTCTTATACAATGGGTTAAAGTTATTTACAGCATCCTCAGATGTAAAATATTAAGAAAGTATTGAGGTTTTAAGAGGAGTAAAACAAGGCTGTCTGTTGTCTCCATACCTATTTATGATGGCCATTGAAATGCTAGCTATTAAAATTAGATACAACAAGAATACTAAGGGGTTAGAAATCCTGGGGATAAAAACAAGTGTTGATGCGTGCTGATTAATCTTTTCTTATGTTCGCAATCTGGATCCCTGCACAGTCTCATTGAAGATCTTGATCCTTTTTCTAGCCTCTCTGGATTAAAACCTAATTATGACAAGTGTACCATATTACATAGTGGATCGTTAAAAAAATACTGTGTTTACACTACCTTGTAGTTTACCACATCTAAAAAAAAAATATAAAGGAACTTAACACAATTAATTTCAATAGCAAAAATAGATAAGATTCTGCAACCATGGAGTGTAAGGTTCTGCTTATCTTTTCTTAGTCAACCTTGTGTTCTCTTTCTTTGTGTTCTTGAACGTAGCCCTGTTTCTTTGTGTTCTAGAACATAGCCCTCTCTTTAATTTTTTGTTCATTGATTTCACCTGCGTTCGTTTCTCACCTGGTCTCATCAGCGCCCTATTTAATTCAGTTCTTTCTGTTTATATGGTTGTGAGGTATTGTTTGTTTTTGACTGCCTACCTGTGGTTGACTACTGCCTGTCTGTGTCCACGATTCGTGCCTTCTGTGAAGGCTTAATAAACATCTGCTGTGCTCTGCGTGTGAATCTACACCTTTTTCTCATTACATGGAGAGGTAAATACTTGTCTATTTATGGAAAATGACGTTGATTAACTCGTTGGTCCTGTCACAGTTTACTTACTTACTAATGGCACTGCCTACTCCAGATGACTCATTTAAAAAAATCATATGAGCACAAATGATAAGACAGACAAAATTAAATGTGCCTATTTATATAATGAATATGAGTTTGGGGGGCTAAAATGATTAAATATTAAAGCTTTAAACCTCTCCCTAAAAGCTTCACTCATACATAAGTTATACATAAACCAAAATGGTAGATTACTAAGAAAGGCTCATCCTTTGTTCAAGAATTGCCCTTTTGCCTTTATACCTCTAATTTCCGACTAATTGATAATGACATTTTGTTTAAAGTATAACATTTTCTCAAACAAGCCAAACAAATCTGGCCAGACAAACAATTTCAGTTATATCCTCCAGAAAAGATAGAACAAATGTTATGGTTAAATTCAAATATACTGATTAATAAAAATACATTCTTTATGGATTTATTGGACATTTTTATTATATTTGTTAATGATATTATGAATAGAAACGGATGAGTTATGTCACATGCAGTTATCAAAAATATATGGGGATTTCTGCTCAATCCAAACTTACAACCAACTGATTGCAGCATTACCACAGAAATGGAGGAGGCAAGTGGAAAGGGAGAAGGTAGGAAACTTGTTTGCCTGCCATGTATTAAAGATACAAATTGGCTGAAAGGAACAGGAATAAATATAAAAATATACCAGTTTCATTTGAGGACAATATTTTTTAACAACTGCTACATATACAGTAGGTTGCAAAATAAATGGGAAGAGATTTTCGATGTACCAATTTCATGGCATATAGTTTATGAACTGGTACAAAAAACTACACTTGATTCAACACTGAGGTTTTCAATTTAAATGATTACACACTGCTCAAAATAATAAAGGGAACACTTAAACAACACAATATAACTCCAAGTCAATCACACTTCTGTGAAATCAAACTGTCCACTTAGGAAGCAACACTGATTGACAATACATTTCACATGCTGTTGTGCAAATGGAATAGACAACAGGTGGAAATTATAGGCATTTAGCAAGACACCCCCAATAAAGGAGTGGTTCTGCAGGTGGTGACCAGACCACTTCTCAGTTCCTATGCTTCCTGGCTGATGTTTTGGTCACTTTTGAATGATGGCGGTGCTTTCACTCTAGTGGTAGCATGAGACGGAGACTACAACCCACACAAGTGGCTCAGGATGGAACATCAATGCGAGCTGTGGCAAGAAGGTTTTCTGTGTCTGTCAGCGTAGTGTCCAGAGCATGGAGGCACTACCAGGAGACAGGCCAGTACATCAGGAGACGTGGAGGAGACCGTAGGAGGGCAACAACCCAGCAGCAGGACTGCTACCTCCGTAGGGCAATTTGGAAAGCAATAGTCAGTCAATAAATAAAATAATAATATTCGTAGGAAAGGTTTTCATCTTTAGCTCACAATCTGTATCCACAGATTATCTCACAATCTGTATCCACTATAAAATTAGAAAGGTTAGAAAAGTATGTAAAACATCACAGCAAAATTGAAAAATATATGGCACATGGAAACCAAACGAGGGTGGTCTATGGTAATAGGTGGGATGGGCTGAGAGTGGCTGAGGGGTGGGATTAAAGAGTTTATGTTTGGTAAAGTATTATTGTTATGTGACTGCTTTATATAAAAGTACCATGTATGTAAAAGGTGTTTGCAAAATGTTTATGTAAAATGTAAATGTAAAATGTATATGTAGCAAAAAAACTGTAAAAAAACTAAAAGATATTTGTCCTCCAAAGGAGGGGTGGTGGAAAATAAAATAAGAGTGTGCAAAGCTGTCATCAAGGCAAAGGGTGGCTACTTTTAAGAATCTCAAATATAAAATATATTTTGATTTGTTTAACACTTTTTTGGTTACTATATAATTCCAAATGTGCTCTTTCATAGTTTTGATGTGTTCACTATTATTCTACAATGTAGAAAATAGTTAAAATAAAGAAAAATCCTGGAATGAGTAGGTGTGTCCAAACTTTTGATTGGTATTGTATATTATGCTGTATCCAACACACAAGGTTGACTCTTAACCTGATTGAAGTGTATCTGATTGTTCCTGGCGTGTTCCTGCCTTAGTTAATACAAGTCTTTGTGCATGTTGTCACGTCCTGACCTTTTTTATGTCTTTTTTTGTATTTCTATGTGTTTGGCCTGGTATGGTTCTCAATCAGAGGCAGCTGGCAATCGTTGTCTCTGATTGAGAACCATACTTAGACAGCCTGTTTTCCTACTATGGGTGTGGGTTGTTGTTTTCTGTCTCTGCACCAGACAGAACTGTTTCTTGTTGGTCTATTTTTGTTATTTTGGCCTTAGTGTTCTGAGTTTAATAAATATGAACATGGACACTTACCACGCTGCATATTGGTCCAATCCTTCCTACTCCTCCTCAGACGAGGACAGCATTACAGAACTACCCACCACAACCGGACCAAGCAGCGTGGTAACCAGGAGCAGAGGGTTCTGGACTCCTGGACATGGAAGGAGATTTTGGACGATAAGGGACCCTGGGCACAGGCTGGGGAATATTGCCGCCCCAGGGAAGAGCTGGAGGCAGCTAAAGCTGAGCGGCGGCGATATGAGGAGTTAGCACGGCGGGGTTGGCGCACGGGGAGTGTGGCTAAGTCAGGTAGGAGACCTGAGCCAACTCCCCGTGCTTACCGTGGAGAGAGGTTGACCGGGCAGGCACCGTGTTATGTGGTGAGGCGCATGGTGTCCCCAGTGCACACGCATAGTTCGGTGCGCTACATCGCAGCTCGTCGTATCGGCCGGGCTAGAGTGAGCATCGAGCCAGGAGGAATGAAGACGGCTCAGCGCATCTGGTCCCCAGTGCGTCTCCTCGGCCCGGGTTATATGGCACCAGCCCTACGCACGGTGTCCCCGGTTCGCCAGCACAGCCCAGTGCGGTCTGTTCCACCCCGCCGCACTTGCCGGACTACAGGCGGTATCCAGCCAGGACAGGTTGTGCAGGCACGGTGCTCGAGACCTCCAGTGCGTCTCCACGGTCTGGTCCAGCCTGTGCCTCCTCCACGCACCAGGCTTCCTGTGGCAGCCCCACGCACCAGGCTGTCTCTCCGTCTCCTCCCTCCAGGTGCTCCCTCCTGTCCAGTGCTTCCAGAGCCTCCCTCCTGTCAGGAGCTGCCAGAGCCGCCCGTCAGTCAGGAGCTGCCAGAGCAGCCCGTCAGTCAGGAACTGCCAGAGCAGCCCGTCAGTCAGGAGCTGCCAGAGCAGCCCGTCAGTCAGGAACTGCCAGAGCAGCCCGTCAGTCAGGAGCTGCCAGAGCAGCCCGTCAGTCTGGCGCTGCCAGAGTCGCCCTTCACTCCGGTCCTACCAGAGTCGCCCTTCACTCCGGCGCTGCCAGAGTCTCCCGTCTATTCGGGGCCCGCATAACGGGTCCCCAGTCTGGGGTAGGCGGCGAGGGTCGCCGCTCCAAAGGCGCCACCTAAGTGGGCCCAGACTAAGGTGGAGCGGGGTCCACGTTCCGCGCCAGAGCCGCCACCGCGGACAGATGCCCACCCAGACCCTAACCTATGGGTTTAGGTTTTGCGGCCGGAGTCCACACCTTTGGGAGGGGTGTACTGTCACGTCCTGACCTTAGTCCCTTTTTTTTTAGTCTCTGTTTTAGTTTGGTCAGGGTGTGAGTTGGGGTGGGCATTCTATGTTTTGTAGTCTAGGTTTTGTATTTCTATGTGTTCGGCCTGGTATGGTTCCCAATCAGAGGCAGCTGGCAATCATTGTCTCTGATTGAGAACCATACTTAGGTAGCCTGTTTTCCTACTATGGGTGTGGGTAGTTGTTTTCTGTCTCTGTGTCTGCACCAGACAGAACTGCTTCGTGTTGGTCTATTTTTGTTATTTTGGTCTTAGTGTTCTGAGTTTAATAAATATGAACATGAACACTTACCACGCTGCATATTGGTCCGATCCTTCATCCTCCTCCTCAGATGAAGAGGACAGCCATTACACATGTGTTGATAACAGTTGGAGGAAACGGCACTCCAGGAGAGCATGATCACTCAAGGGCTGAATCAAATGTCAGAACGTTTACATATCAAATTCTGACATCGAATTGTTTATTCATGAAAGGATTCACATTGCCAGGGATAAAAACAGTGCCCGGGTTGTCTCTAGTGTGGTGCAGTTTTCAAAGATGTGAGGGCATATTTTGATAGGTTATTGACTATTCTGTTTTGAAATATATCAATGCAACAAAGTCCTAACGTTGTAAAGCCAGTTTACAGTCTGAGGGACCCTGACAAAACAGACTAAAAATAAAAGGTAAAAAGAGAGACTCTGAAGTCTGCACACTGCAATCTACAGATGTATGATCTTTATTTGGTCACCCTGTAGCAGGATTATTTTCCTGCCATAGCTAGCTGGCTCAAATTAAGATCCTACATCTGTATGTGTCTGTACTCGTCGCCAAACCCACTGGCTCCATGTCATCTACAAGACCCTGCTAGGTAAAGTCCCCCCTTATCTCAGCTCGCTGGTCACCATAGCATCTCCCACCTGTAGCACACGCTCCAGCAGGTATATCTCTCTAGTCACCCCCAAAACCAATTCTTTCTTTGGCCGCCTCTCTTTCCAGTTCTCTGCTGCCAATGACTGGAACGAACTACAAAAATCTCTGAAACTGGAAACACTTATCTCCCTCACTAGCTTTAAGCACCAACTGTCAGAGCAGCTCACAGATTACTGCACCTGTACATAGCCCACCTATAATTTAGCCCTATCAACTACCTCTTTCCCAACTGTATTTAATTTATTTATTTATTTTGCTCCTTTGCACCCCATTATTTTTATTTCTACTTTGCACATTCTTCCATTGCAAAACTACCATTCCAGTGTTTTACTTGCTATATTGTATTTACCTTGCCACCAAGGCCTTTTTTGCCTTTACCTCCCTTCTCACCTCATTTGCTCACATTGTATATAGACTTGTTTATACTTTATTATTGACTGTATGTTTGTTTTACTCCATGTGTAACTCTGTGTTGTTGTATCTGTCGAACTGCTTTGCTTTATCTTGGCCAGGTCGCAATTGTAAATGAGAACTTGTTCTCAACTTGCCTACCTGGTTAAATAAAGGTAAAATAAAATAAAATGTTTCCCTGTGGTTTATTGGCAACAACAATTCAAACCTTGGGTCTTCATTAAAAGTCAATTTACAAAGAACAAGCCCGTAGAGAGAGAGACATAAATTATTAGTTCCTTCATATGATATGTCTCTACTCCAGAGTAGTGCATTCCTCACAAGGGAATGGTCTGGACAACAAAGTTATCATAGATTTCCCCAGTTAGTCTCCTACTGTAATCGCAATAGTGGCCACCATGGCATTGCACATTCATTCAAAAGGAGGCATCACCATTCTACTATCTAATGAAGTCTGTCAAGACATTAATTTCCTCTATTATTTTGTTTATTCATAACAATTAAAAACATCCAGACCTGATGGTCTGGATAGTGACTTCTTTGCTTTGAATATTCTGTTTAGATTAATATTATTTCAGTGAAAAGGAGTCAATGTGAACTGACCTTGTGACAAGTGGTGTTTAAGGTTAGCTATTATCATAGTGTTTATCTTTCTCCCACACAGGCCAGGATTTACACAAACACGCCTCAGGTAACAAAGTCACCAACAGAGGAAATGATCTGTTTAATTGAACTGAATTCTGAGTCTGACTTGGGCAGCTAATGAGAATTTAAAAATTGGTAAACTCTCTTGCAATAGCAGAAAGTCACGACATTTTCTATGGTTTATCTACATCTTTCTCCGCTGGTATTTATTGTAATGTTACTTTAGCCTACAGTCCATTGCAGTCAAATATTGCTTGCTCTTTTATGTGTCATTTAGGCTTTACAACCTCAGCAGTCTCCAAGCAGCAGATAACACGCATAAAGGACCAGAGTAGTGCCTTCCTCCCGCTTTGTCTTTCTGGGCTGTAGGCAGGCAGATGCCTGGACTGAGGATGCACAGTGTATCATAGGCCACAGGCCACAGCCATGGAAGCTGGCACTCTATTTAAGGGTGTCCAGCATGTGGTTATGTTCTGTGGCTGTCGGGCAGACAGACTGTCTCCCTCCCTCCCAGCAAGCACAATCCGCTCTTGTGAGCCTAGTGCTTGCACGGCTCATGGTGGATATGTATCTGTTGTTTTTCTCTGTAGAAGCCTTCAAATCAAGCACCCTTTCAGCCCTCAGCACCCCAGGAGCTCTCAGTTACCTCTACCTACAGAAGAGTTCAAGAGTTTTATACGTAGTAGTCTTGACTTCTCCTCAGTGCCTCCCAAATTGAAAACAATAACATTGTTTCCAGTCGGGTTAAGTTTAGTTTATTGGGGTCCCCATTAGCTACTGCACATGCAGCAGCTACTGTTCCTGGGGTCCACATAAAACTTACAAATACATGATAAAGTACAGAACAGTTATAGACAAGAACAATATAAGATATTACATTACATTTAAAATACAAAATACAAATAAGAGTTATATTGGAGAGACACCAAGAGACAACAAAAATAATATTTACACACTATTCCTATATACATATTCATATTCTTATATACAGGACAGTTAAATTAGATCTTTAAACAGAGGAGAGGCGCTGTGATACAATATGTTTTTTTAATCTGTTTTTTAAAGCTAAACTTGCTTTTTGCCTGAGTAACCTCTGGTGGCAGAGTATTCCATGATGACATGGCTCTACACATAACTGAGCGACGCATTAAATCTGTTTTTGGTTTGGGTACAGTGAAGAAACCCATAGTGGCGTGTCTGGTGGGGTATGTATGTCTGTTTGAAGTGTATGCAAATAAATTATACAAGTGGTTAGGCATTTAACACACATGTTTCTTAACAAGACTAGAAGAGAAGTAGTTCATTTCTCCTCAACCCTCAACCATGAAATACTATCATGCATGTTGTTGATGTTAGTTCTGTGTGAGCAGTGAAGGGCGAGGCGTGCTGCTCTGTTTTGAGCCAGCTGCTAGGTCTTTCTTTGCTGCACCTGACAATATTACCAGACAGTAATCAAGATGGGACAAGAAGACCAGAGCCTGAACAACTAGTACAGTTGATCTGTGTTAAAAACACAGAACATATTTTTTTTATAACAGACATACCTCTTACCATCTTCACAGCAACTTTGCAAATATGACTTGACCATGATAACTGACCATCCAATGTTACTCCCTGGAGTTCAGCTTGTTCAATGGTCACACCTTTTATGCACAACTCCAGTTGAGGTTTAGGTCTAAGATAAGGCTTTGAATCAAATACAATGCTTTTGGTTTTAGATGTATTTAAGACCCGTTTATTGTTATTACCCATTCTGACTGTCACGACTTCCGCCGAAGTTGGCTCCTCTCCTTGTTCGGGTGTAACTATGATGTGGGGGACCAGGAGTTGTTGGCTGTGGTTAAAGCGTTGAAGGCGTGGAGACATTGGCTTGAAGGAGCTAAACACCCTTTCCTCATTTGGACTGACCACCGCAACCTGGAGTACATCCGGACAGCGAGGAGACTGAATCCTCGTCAGGCAAGGTGGGCCATGTTCTTTACCTGTTTTGTGTTTACCCTTTCCTACAGACCAGGTTCCCAAGATAAAAAGGCAGACGCACTGTCCCGGGTGTATGATACAGAGGAGCGGCCCATGGAACAGACTCCCATACTCCCGGCCTCCTGCCTGGTAGCGCCGGTCGTGTGGGAGCTGGATGCGGACATTGAGCAGGCGTTGCGTACAGAGCCCGCTCCCCTCCAGTGTCCCGTTGGGTGTATGTACGTTCTGTCTGCTGTCCGTGACCAGTTGATCTATTGGGCCTACACGTCTCCCTCCTTTGGTCATCCGGGGATCGGTCGGACGGTGCGCTGTTTGACTGGGAAGTACTGGTGGCCCACTTTGGCTAAGGACGTGAGGGTTTTTGTCTCCTCCTGCTCGGTGTGTGCCCAGTGTAAGGCTCCTAGACACCTGCCCAGAGGTAAGTTACATCCCTTATCTGTTCCACAACGACCTTGGTCACATCTGTCAGTGGATTTTCTAACAGATCTTCATCTTTCACAGGGAAACACTACGATCCTGGTCGTTGTGGATCGTTTTTCTATGACCTGTCGTCCCCTCCCTCTGCCCGGTCTCCCTACGGCCCTACAGACTGCGGAAGCCCTGTTTACTCACGCCTTCCGGCACTACGGGGTGCCTGAGGATATAGTGTCGTTCATGGAACGTCTGGGGGTCTCGATCAGCCTTACCTCAGGTTTTCACCCCGAGAGTAACGGGCAGGTAGAGAGAGTCAACCAGGATGTGGGCAGGTTTCTGCGGTCCTATTGCCAGGACCGGCCGGGGGAGTGGGCAGAGTTCGTGCTCTGGGCCGAGATATAACAGAACTCGCTTCGCCACTCCTCCACTTACCTCTCCCCCTTTCAGTGCGTATTGGGGTACCGGCCGTTCTGGCACTGTGGCATCAGGGTCAGACCGAGACTCCTGCGGTGGACAACTGGTTTAGGCGCCAGAAAACCAGTGTGGACCGTCACCGCAGTGAGACCCCGGTGTTTGCATCAGGGGACTGGGTCTGGCTCTCGACCCGTAACCTGCCCCTCCGTCTGCACTGCCGGAAGCTGGGTCCGCGGTTTGTGGGGCCATTTAAAGTCCTGAGGAGGGTGAACGAGGTATGTTACAGATTACAGCTTCCCTCTGATTATCGTATTAACCCCTCGTTCCATGTGTCTCTCCTCAGGCCGGTGGTGGCTGGTCCGCTCCAGGAATCTGAGGTGCGGGAGGTCCCTCCGCCCCCTTTGGACATCGAGGGGGTCCCGACGTACATTGTTCGTTCCATCCTAGATTCGAGGCATCGGGTGGGGGGCCTTCAGTACCTCGTGGAGTGGGAGGGCCAGAGGAGAGGTGCTGGGTTCCGGTTGCAGATGTTCTGGATCCTGAACTGCTGCGAGAGTTTCACCGTCGCCGGCCGGATCGCCCTGCGCCTCGTCTTCCGGGTTGTCCTCGAGGCCGGTGTCGGCGCGCGTCAAGGGGGGGGAGGGGGGGGGGGGGCGTGTGTACTGTCACGACTTCCACCGAAGTCGGCTCCTCTCCTTGTTCAGGCGACATTCGGCGATCAACGTCACCGGCTTTCTAGCCATCGCCGCTCCATTTGTCTTGTAAAGTACACACCTGGTTTTCATTTCCCCAATCAATCTACTTGTATTTAACCCTCTGTTTCCCATCATGTTTGTGTGTAATTGTTTCATGTTATTGTGGTGTTTTATTACGCGCTTTACTTTTGTTATGTTCCGTGTTTTGAGCGTGTTTGATTTATGTAGTGCTCTCGTTTTTGGGACTAAAATAAAAGTGCGCCTGTTAACATTACTCTGCTCTCCTGCACCTGACTTCGCCTCTAGTACACCCCTTGACACTGACTGTAACTCATTGCTAAGAAATGACAGGGACGATTTCTGGTTTCAGTCCACCCCTGAGACCAACTCTCTCCCTGAGCTCGGTAATGATGAGCTGGAGTCTTCTTGCTCATGTACGCATTAATTAAGAGCTAGTCATTATTCCTCTCTTTCTCCCACTCTCTCAATCATTTTCCAGTCCAATCTCTTTCTCCCCGACTTCCTCTCTTGTTCTCCCCTGCTCACCTGTGCATGTGTGATGTGCTGTCAATCACACATTATCTCTGGGGTTCCAACAGCTCCTCCATATTTGTCTCTGAGGCAGAAACAGATTTTGGCAGCAGATTGTTTCAGGCCACCACGTCAGTCTGATTTGTTCCAAGAGAATCAGAGTTCAGGCAGCAGCATTTCCATACAAACTGTTTGGATACTATGCAGTATTCAACAGGGCGCTAGATAGATGATTTGGACAGCTAAACATTTCCTCATTATGTTTTTATTGACATCAACAACCATCTCAGAGATCAATAACACTATTTGATTGGAAATGAGAATGACACAATCATTTCCTGTGGTGTATCGATCAGCAGACAAGGAACTGATCAAGATCACAGTTAGTTGTGCCCTGATAGACATCATGCTTACTACTGTAGCTTGTTTTAGCGCCGCATGAAAAGCACTTTTCCTCATGCATAATTGAATATGGATAATTGCATAAAGACGACACACAGGGCACATAATGAATCACATTATGTTCTCAAATTACTACCGTAGATCAGACACAGTTAGGTAAACACCGTGATCATGACAAGCATGTGCACATCTGAGAGATGTTCTGGTGCTTTTTACATTAGATATTGTAGATCAGGGATCATCAACTAGATTCAGCCGCGAGACGTTTTTTTCTTGAGCGGAGGGTCGGGGGACCAGAAGAGAATTACAAAGAATTTGTAGACTGCAGATTGGCTGCAAGAAGCCAAAAACAGATAAAACATTTGACTAAAACATAATAATTTCAAACCTTGCTTACATTTGTATACGATCACGCGTCTTTCTATTATGCGTGGGAGTACTTGGAACATATTTCCAAAATTAAAATGACTTGGAGCTGATTACCTGGTGTTTTTACAGTCTTTCTTGTAAAAAACGTTTGCTTAGAAAACTTGGGGAGCCAAATAAAACCACCCGCGAGCCAAATTAAGCCCGTTGGCCGCCATTTGGGGAACTCTGGCGTAGATGTTGCATGTTTTCCCTATAAGCCACTCTTTGCCACTCAAACTCAATTATGTGACATGGTGAAAGCGTCCCTTAGGGAGCCGTGTGAGGAAACAGGGAACATTGGTATTGCTGTGCCGTAATCATGGAGCTGTGGTGTTTATGAACAGACCAGATGATTACATCCTCTCCTGCTACAGACCATTACTTTCTTTGGAAACGTTTAGGGTGTTCGCCCTGATGCATTCTAATTGGCTCGATCTGTTAAGTCTAATCTTCAGAATGACCTTTGGATGAAAATATGGAATGCATGTATGATGTGTTAAACTGTACTGATATCTCTTAATATCTGGAATATTTAATATTATTGTTTGTAAAAACAAAAATAATCATTATAGATACATGACTGAGCAACCGCAGTAAACTATTCTAAGACTGCATAAACATTTTTTATGAGGGATACTTGCTGAGCTGAAGTTGCATTGCAATCACACAGCATGGATTTAAGAGAGTTGGCTTAATGACTTGTAACTATAGCAACACAATACAGACTCTCATGGATGCGGCCTATTAAGGATGCAAATTGTCTTAACACTTATTCCCCCCCTGAATATGAGTTGATCATATTGTGACAAAGAGCGAAATGAAGACCAGTTTGGTGGGAGAGAAGGTGGAGTAATATTGTGAGAGCACATTATATTGTTACCAGAGTGCATTCACTGAGTTTCCCTGAAGGACTCTTTTCATTTTACTGGAGACTCAACCATTTTAATTCTTAGTTATCCTCCCTACAACCCACCTTTGTTTCTTATTTTCCTGCAAGAGGTCTTATTTGGCGTGCGTCCCCTTGAGCAAGGGCACGATGATGGATACAGAATCCTAGCATTCACCCTCAAACACCAACAGGAAAAATAACTCCACCTAATTTATTCGTTTGGAGGACCATTTACTGTATAGGGTTCTTTCCCAGGATTTTGGATACAAATGTTATTTTTCTTCCCTCGTAACAGAAAATATAATTTGGTAGCTGAAATAGGGACCAATTACAGCAGAATAAATAAGAGTTAACCATAGAGAGAGAGAGAGAGAGAGTACTTTACTGGTCTAGCCAAATAGGCCACAGAGGGAAGGAGAGAGGTTTGTACTTCTTGATAATAAACCTAAATGTGCCAACTCTCTGCCAGACAAAATGCATGGAAGACTAGAGCAGAGCATAGAGGCCAACATCCACCTACTATACTCCATCTGGATCAGGAAGGGACCTGTCTCAATAAAACACTAAACTGTTAGCTTGTATAGATGGATGCTACATAACTAAGCAAAAATAACTCCAGAGGAGTGAAAATGATAACGCTTGGACGATAAGGATTTTTTAAAAGCTTTGTTCTGTGCCAGTGTAGTACTGCCTAGCGTGTTGATACCACAGGTGGTGTCGAGAGTTTTTCAGCACAGTAGATTGTGAAATGAGAGCAAAGCTTGTTGGGATCAAGACAGCCCCCCCAGACAAGCTCTGCCATCTTCGTCAAGCAGTGTTCTACACAGTACCTGGGGCAGATTAGACTGCCCTCAATTTCATTACACCAGGCCTGTCAACCCCAGCCCACCAGAGAACAGGAGAATACACCATGACAGCACAGACGCAGGAACAAATGAGATGGAGCTACGCGAACCTCCAGAGACACAGACAGATACAGGGGAACAGAGAGTGAGGAGACAGAGAGAGGTGGATACAGGGGAGGATAGAGGGAGGAGAAAGAGAGAGGGGGAAACAGGTGAGAGGAAGGAGAGAGGAAAGAGAGAAGGAAACATTGAAACATGAGAGGAGAGAGAGGGAAACAGGAGAGGAGAGAGGGAGGAGAGAGGAGAGAAAGGGAAACAGGAGAGGAGTGAAAGGGATACAGGAGAGGAGAAAGCGAGGGAGAAATAGGAGCGAGCGAGAGAGAAAGATACAATAAAGGATAGAGGGAGAAAGACAGCAGAGAGCAGCACATTCACCTCCTCTCCAGCCATCACCAACATCAAATCAAATGTTATTTGTCACATGCGCTGAATACAACAGTGAAATGCTTACATACAAGCACTTAACTAACAATGCAGTTTTAATAATAAGTGTTAAGTAAAACAATTGATAAGTAAAAAATAAAAGTAACCAATAATTAAAGAGCAGTAGTAAAACAACAGAAGCGAGGCTATATACAAGGTGTACCGGTACAGAGACAATGTGTGGGGGCACTGGTTAGTCACGGTGATTGAGGTAATATTTACATGTACACTACCGGTCAAAAGTTTTAGGACACTGACTCATTCAAGGGTTTTTCTGTGTTTTTTACTATTTTCTACATTGTAGAATAGTAGTGAAGACATCAAAACTATGAAATAACACATATGGAATCATGTAGTGACCAAAAAAAGTGTTAAACAAATCCAAATATATTTTATATTTGAGATTCTCAAATAGCCACCCTTTGCCTTGATGGCAGCTTTTCACAATCTTGGCCTTCTCTCAACCAGCTTCACCTGGATTGCTTTTCCAACTGTCTTGAAGGAGTTCCCACAAATGCTGAGCACTTGTTGGCTGTTTTTCCTTCACTCTGCAGTCCGACTTATCCCAAACCACCTAAAATTTGGTTGAGGTTAGGGGGATTGTGGAGGCCAGGTCATCTGATGCAGCACTCCATCACTCTCCTCCTTTGTCAAATAGCCCTTAAACAGCCTGGAGATGTGTTGGGTCAATGTCCTGTTGAAAAACTAATGATAGTCACACTAAGCACAAAACAGATGGGATGGTGTATCTCTGTAAAATGCTGTGTCAGCCATGCTGGTTAAGTGTGCCTTGAATTCTAAATCACTATACATCATTATAAATCACTGACAGTGTCACCAGCAAAGCACCCCCACACCATAACACCTCCTCCATGCTTTACGGTGAGAAATACACATGCTGAGATCATCCATTCACCCACACCGCATCTCACAAAGACACGGCGGTTAGAACCAAAAATGTCCAATTTGGACTCCAGACCCAAGGACAAATTTCCATCAGTCGAATGTCCATTGCTCATGTTTCTTGGCCCAAGCAAGTCTCTTCCTATTATTGGTGTCCTTTAGTAGTGGTTTCTTTGCAGCAATTCGACCATGAAGGCCTGATTCACACAGTCTCCTCTGAACAGTTGATGTTGAGATGTGTCTGTTACTTGAACTATGTGAAATATTTATTTGGGCTGCAATTTCTGAGGTTGGTAACTCTAATGAACTTATCCTTTGCAGCAGAGGTAACTCTAGGTCTTCCTTTCCTGTGGCGGTCCTCATGAGAGCCAGTTTCATCATACCGCTTGATGGTTTTTGCGACTGCACTTAAAGAAACTTTCAAAGTTCTTGACATGTTCCGTATTGACTGACCTTCATGTCTTAAAGTAATGATGGACTGTTGTTTCTCTTTGCTTATTTGAGCTGTTCTTGCCATAATATGGACTTGGTCTTTTACCAAATAGGGCTATCTTCTGTATACCCCCCTACCTTGTCATAACACAACTAATTGGCTCAAACGCATTAAGGAAAGAAATTCCACAAATTAACTTAAGAAGGCACACCTGTTAATTAATTTAAATGCATTCCAGCTGACTACCTCATGAGGCTGGTTGAGAGAATGCCAACAGTGTGCAAAGCTGTCATCAAGGCAAAGGGTGGCTACTTTGAAGAATCTCAAATATAACATATATTTTGATTTATTTGACACTTTTTTTGTTTTATTTCATAGTTTTGATGTCTTCACTATTATTCTACAATGTAGAAAATAGTTAAAATAAAGAATTAAGAAAAACCCTTGAATGAGTAGATGTTCTACAACTTTTGACCAGTAGTGTAGGTAGAGTTAGTGACTATGCATGGATAATAAACATAGAGTAAGTAGCAGCAGCGTAAAAGGGGGGGGGTGGGGTAATGGTCTGGTTAGCCATTTGATTAGCTGTTCAGGAGTCTTATAGCTTGGGGGTATAAGCTGTTAAGAAGAAATTGGACCTAGACTTGGCGTTCCGGTACCGCTGGCTGTGCGATAGCAGAGAGAAGAGTCTATGACTAGGGTGGCTGGAGTCTTTGACAATGTTTAGGGCCTTCATCTGACACCGCCTGGTATAGAGTTCCTGGATGGCAGGAAGCTTGGCCCCAGCGATGTACTGGGCCATATGCACTACCCTCTGTAGTGCCTTGTGATCTGAGGCCAAGCAGTTGCCATACCAGGTAGTGATGCAACCAGGATGCTCTCGATGGTGCAGCTGTAGAAATGTTTGAGGATCTGAGGACCCATGCAAAATCTTTTCAGTCTCATGAGGGGGAATAGGCTTTGTCGTGCCCTCTTCACAATAGTTTGATAGTTTGTTGGTGATGTGGTCACCAAGGAACTTGAAGCTCTCAACCTGCTCCGCTACAGCCCCATCAATGAGAATGGATGCGTGCTCGGTCCTCCTTTTCCTGTAGTCCACTATCATCTCCTTTGTGATGTCACCCACATTTAAGGGATTGGCCTGAAAGCATGTAAAGTAATCGGTGGACAACATAAGCTGCATTTACACAGGCAGGCTAATTTGACCAATCAGATCAGATCTTTTGCCAATAATTGGGCAAAGGATCAGAATTGCTGTAAGCATTCTACACGTGTACTGCGATTTGCAAGATCTTGTTAAATCGGCCTGATATTAGTTTTGCACAAAACATCTTCCTGACTTTAGTTCTTACTCGTTGTCTGTCGTGATGGAGAAAGTGAAGCAGACACTCAATGGCATATTGGTCCCAGTGAGGACGCAGGAGAACTGTACTTGAGGGTAGGAGCGGGGGGGGGGGGGAATTCCTAAGACTGTCTGGGGGTGGCACACAGATGTGTAATTGGACCACGATGTGTGAGAAACCAAGTTGTGAGCTGCCCTGGGTATAGGTTGTCCTCTAAGAAAAAGGAAAATAATGTCATATGATGTTAATTAGATCTGTTTTCCCAGGCGTTAAACGGTCCAACTTTTTGCTAATTAAAAATGATATCATTTCTAGAAACTCGCAAAATCCTTTTGATACTCAAAGGATGATTATGATAATGTTAACCTAACTAATTGTTGCTTTGTAATTCAACTACGGTTTATGCTCCATATTATGTAGCCGATTGCACTCTGATTTCTTCTCACTATTAGTAGATGAGGGCCTGCCTGTGCAGAATGAGCAGAGCCGCTGCATGGCTTGGGTGATTCATCTTACATGCCAAACCAATTGTGTGTGTGATTAAGAGGCATGCGATTCCTCCAGGCCCGCCCCATAACCAATTTCCTGATCTCTAAAATGAACCCATTCCAATTCTAAGCAGCTGAATTGTTGTGTCACTGAATGGGAAAGGGATGTCTGAATATGTACAAGTGTAGGATCTTAACTTGATCACTCAGTTGCAGGAGAACTTTCCAGCAATGCAGGACATTTTAAACTTGTGTATTTAGGTTTATAAAGGCTTCTGAGTTTGTAATTTCCATTTTGTAATCTCCCTTACGAAAAATGTATCAACCCTTACAAAATGTGTCCATTAATTATAATCCACATAATAATTTACATTTTTTGTTGCTGCAGGATTATTTTCCTGCTGTAGCAAACTGGCTCAAATTAAGATATTACATATGTACAGTACCAGTCAAAAGTTTGGACAGGGCTAAGTTTGGACAGGGCTATTTGACCAAGAAGAAGAACTCCAGAATCACCAGAACCACCCAATCGAGATGGTTTGGGATGAGTTGGAATGCAGAGTGAAGGAAAAGCAGCCAACATCAAGGCAAAGGGTGGCTATTTGAGAATCTCAAATATATTTTGATTTGTTTAACACTTTTTTTGGTCACTACATGATTCTATATGTGTTATTTCATAGTTTTGATGTCTTCACTACTATTCTACAATGTAGAAAATAGTAAAAAACACAGAAAAACCCTTGAATGAGTCAGTGTCCTAAAACTTTTGACCGGTAGTGTACATGTAAATATTACCTCAATCACCGTGACTAACCAGTGCCCCCACACATTGTCTCTGTACCGGTACACCCTGTAAAAAATAAAAAAAAATTCTCTCTCTCTCTCTCTCTCTCTCTCTCTCTCTCTCTCTCTCTCTCTCTCTCTCTCTCTCTCTCTCTCTCTCTCTCTCTCTCTCTCTCTCTCTCTCTCTCTCTCTCTCTCTCTCTCTCTCTCTCTCTCTCTCTCTCTCTCTCTCTCTCTCTCTCTCTCTCTCTCTCTCTCTCTCTCTCTCTCTCTCTCTCTCTCTCTCTCTCTCTCTCTCTCTCTCTCTCTCTCTCTCTCTCTCTCTCTCTCTCTCTCTCTCTCTCTCTCTCTCTCTCTCTCTCTCTCTCTCTCTCTCTCTCTCTCTCTCCAGGAACTGTATCTGCATAAAAAGCCATTCTCCACTTGTTAGGTAACCAATAGGCTCTGAAAAGGGGAGCATTAACTAGAAACATGAGGTGATGGCATCGGATGAATGGCACGACAATGGGCCAGGATTTCGTCACGGTATCTCTGTGCATTCAACTTGCCATCGATAAAATGCAATTGTGTTCATTGTCCATAGTTTATGCCTGCCCATACTGTAACCCCAACATGGGGCACACTGTTCACAACATTGACATCAGCAAACCACTCGCCCACACAACGCCATACACTTGGTCTGCAGTTGTGAGGCCATTTGGACGTACTGCCAAATTCTCTTAAATGGAGGACACTTATGGTCGTGAAATGAACATGCAATACTCTGGCGGACACTCCTGCAGTCAGCATGCCAATTGCACGCTCCCTAAACTTGAGACATCTGTGGCATTGAGTTGTGTGACAGAATTTAACATTTTAGAGCGGCCTTTTATTGTCCCCAGCAAAAGGGGAACCTGTGTAATGATCATGCTGTTTAATCAGCTTCTTGATATACCACACCTAACAGGGATGTAAACAAATTTGAGCACCACAGCTTTTTGTGTCTGTAGAACATTTCTAGAATATTTTATTTCAGCTCATGAAACATGGGACCAACACTTTACATGTTGCATTTATATTTTTATTCAGTGTATTATGAGCTGAAATAAAATATTCTAGAAATGTTCCATTAAATGAAAACAACATTAGCCTCATCCACATTCATGGCCTATAACCGATGATGTCATGTTTAGCCAGTCACTCACTATAGGATGGTCGATATGCAGTACAGCCCAGGGCAAGATGCTTGCAGCATTAAGTTAGCAGGTACGGATAGTCCAATCAATGTGACCTTACCTTAAAAACTCCTTCTCTATTGATTACATTATTACAACAGTTTTGTCTCAAATATAGTATAAATGACACAAAAAAAAGAGATTTGGGGTGAATTATTTGATAAGTCATGCTGGTCCTATAGGGGTCACATTCTGAGGATCTGGGTGCCGGACAGTACAGTAATATATCACTCACCATGTCTGTGTCTGACACTGGTCCAAAGCTGGTCACATAGATATTTGTCCTCACCTCCGTCACACTCTCTGCTTGGACATGAGGAGAAGACAGAGGTAGAGTTTAAGTACCTTCCTTAAGGGACAGAGGTGTGCTCCATCTAAGATGGTTACCAGTCCTTATCGGACCCCCAGGCCGTACTGTTGTTCTGTCTACTTCAGGTTGGTTGTTGATGTCAATTTAGTAAAGTCAGCTCACTTTCCAAAACCAAATCCAATGACAGAGTCAGAAACATGAATGTTTGATGTCTCACCACTCAACCAAACAAGGCTGAACCTATGGAGGTAGCGACTTTGATTGAGGTTGTTTTTAGGGAGAGTGTTTGCATCATTATCACAGTCACAAACTGAGATGAGAAATCACAGGAATAATGAGGGTTGGCAGGACCACATTAAAATCATATTTAGGCCTGTTCACAGGGACTTGTTTGTATTGGTGTCAGATGATGCTATTCACTGTGTATTATACTAATGCACTCTATTGTGTATAATCCTTTAACTGGGAGCACTTCCTATCTGCACAGTCTGGGTAAACAACATTTCCTGTGTAATTGGGTGAAATGTGCAGTTTCAGAATAGAGTTAAGGACTGGAGATGAAACACAGAGAGACTGCCAAAAGTCTGCTGCACATGAGTCATCCTAAATGCGATGACGGAAGTGGTGGGAATCACCTTTTACTTATAAGGTTTCCAATTACCAATTACTTTCCAATTCACTTTCATTTTATCGATTGCAGGATGTAAATGAACGAGGGGCTTTGATGTAAGGCTGTGAGTGGCTGTCTGCCAGTCGTTGCTCCGAGACTGAGTGAAACCGATGGAATGCTTCCAGAACATGCCGCTATGGAATCTAGAGTTCCCCTGGCAACATGACATTGGCCATTAATCAAAATGCACATGCCGAGGGCTTTGGAATACAGAATACGTCCAACACATTTGGAGGGCACCTGAAATTTCTCTGTCTGGGAGGTCGGAGACTCATGGAAAGTGCATAGGTGGCAGAGCTAGTGTGGTGACAGATTTATCATACATCCTAGTGGGGGTGGAATGGAGCCAGGGTGCTCACCACTGTCAGCTTAAAACATCACATGGATTTCATGTTCACACTCTCATAGACCTCTGACTGAGAATTCAAAATCACTTATAATAAGCTACATTTAAAAAAAAAATCCACAATAAATGTAAAATCATTAGCACATGGTCTTATCACCACCCTAATGATGATGTAGCATTAGATGATGTAGCGTTAGCATTAGCTGATGTAGCATTAGCTGATGTAGCATTAGCATTAGCTGATGTAGCATTAGCATTAGATGATGTAGCATTAGCATTAGCTGATGTAGCATTAGCATTAATTGATGTAGCATTAGCATTAGCTGATGTAGCATTAGCACTGCTTCCGCCAGGACAGGGCAGGGCCGTCCCCAGTGGGCAGAAAATCAGAGCTCTGCTGGACCTCTGAGATCTGAAGACAGGGCTTGCAAGCCAAGTGTCAAGAAGCTGCTGTTTTTAATAGGGTCTTTGTGGCATTCTGTTGGCGATAACCATCTCCTTGTGAGGAGGATCAATAATTTCACTGTTCCTAAAAGCAATATGTTCAAGATCTGAAGAGATGTAGCATACTCTCACTGTGATCAGGGAAACTGAGCTGTTAATGACACCACTGTATGGCTCTGAAGGATCAATGGAGGTCAAGCTGACAAGGGACCCAATTGTTCATGGGGTCACAGCTCCAAATCCATCACTGCACACCACGGCTAGCTTCCTGGCTCGGTGAGCCTGGGCTGTCAATGCGGGGAGGTAGGGAGGAGGAAGGGAGAAGAGGACTTGCAAGTGCTCTCTGTTTCAGTAGAGGCAGTGGTCAGTGGCTTGTTTCTAATTAGATGGATATTATTTGTACTTCACTCCTGATCCTGGGGCACCATATCATGTGTTCAAGCTTTTGTCCCAGACCAGCACTAACACACCTGATTCAGCTAGTGAAGGTCTTTATGATTAGCAGATTGATTCTTCAAGTTAAAACTAGCTTTAATAGTTTTGGGTAGTAGAGTCAGACAGACATTGCAAAAAGGTAATATGCTAGCTAGCTGATGATCTCTTTGAAGCAATATAATGTATGTTTCAAAGACAGTTTTATTAAAGTGGTGGATGGCAGACTCAGCAGCTTAGAGAGAATCCTACACATTGTTTGTGGCAGAGCCCAAAAGGAACTATTAGCAGTATGTCTGGCTCTGGTAGAGGTGGGTAGTGTCTTCGCTCAACAAACCAGCCTACCTCCTAGTCCGGGGCGAAGCCGGTTATCGTAGCCATCCAGAAGTCTGTCCAGGATCCGGGTGAAAATAGTGATGTTGTCTCTACTGTCGTCAGGCATCGGCTCTCTGTGCCCAACCACTGCCCTGCAGGCAGAGAGAGAGAGAGAGAGCGAGAGAGAGAGAGATAGAGAGATTTAAATTGAACACAGCAGACATCTTTGAGTCTTTCCTGTATCAGTGGTTCCTCAGACTAGTCATGAGAAATACAGCTCCACCTTGAACACCACGTGTCTTGCTGTCCAGAGCTTCCCTCTGCACTAGTAATGAATATCCTTTTTACTACAAGCTCAGGCCAGACTATTGGAGGAACTACTGTTGTTTCAAACCACAGAGAGCTGTAGGGGTAATTGAACCTCTTCCTAATTCAACCTTCACAGTCATCGCTACCGCAATGATTAAGACACAAACATGTTGGGGTTTAATTTGAGGTGCTGTGTGGCAGCACACCACTCTCAGACATGGAAAGACCGATTGAAGTCCAAAAGGATTAGTAAAGCCTGTCACAGAGCTGCTGCAAACTCTGCCTCGGGATTTCTTCCTCCTTCTTTCCACATAATATTGACAAAGTATGTCCTAAATATGCAGTCAACCTCCGCTTCCTTAATTACCTTAAATATGACAAGTAATTATCTCGTTGTGGCCCTGGCCACTGTTCTTCAGTGAACAATGTTCTGGTGAGACGGAGGGCACCATAGATGCAGTACTGATGAGCTAATGAGTGCCATTTTCAATCAAACCCAGACCCTCTGAGGGATTGCTCTCTGACCTGTCTCCAGGTGACCCCTATCAACAAGCATGTCCGATGGCCGCTAACAGCTAACACTCACTTACATATAGGCATGCACCACACACAAGCACTCTCATATGAACACACATACACTACATGACCAAAAGTATGTGGACACCTGCTCATCGGACATCTCATTAATATGGAGTTGGTCCCCCCTTTGCTGCTATAACAGCCTCCACTCTTCTGGAAAGGCTTTCCACTAGATGTTGTAACCTTGCTGCGGGGATTTGCTTCCATTCAGCCACGAGAGCATTAGTGAGGTTGGGCACTGATGTTGGACGATTAGGCCTGGCTCGCATTCGGTGTTCCAATTCATCCCAAAGGTGTTCGATGGGGTTGAGGTCAGGGCTCTGTGCAGGCCAGTCAAGTTCTTCCACACCAATCTCGACAAACGATTTCGGTATGGACCTCGCTTTGTGCACGGGGACATTGTCATGCTGAAACAGGGCCTTCCCCAAACTGTTGCCACAAAGTTGGAAGCACAGAATAATCTAGAATGTCATTGTATGCTCTAGCATTAAGATTTCCCTTCACTGGAACTAAGGGGCCTAACCTGAACCATGATGAACAGCCCCAGAACATTTTTCCTCCCGTACCAAACTTTACAGTTGGCACTGTGCATTCAGGCAGATAGCGTTCTCCTGGCATCCGCCAAACCCAGAATCGACTGTCGGACTGCCAGATGGTGAAGCGTGATTCATCACTCCAGAGAACGCGTTTCCACTGATCCAGAATCTAATGGCGGCAAGCTTTACACTACTCCAGCCAACGCTCGGCATTGCGCATGGTGATGTGTGCGGATGCTCGGCCATGGAAACCCATTTCATTAAGCTCCTGACAAACTGTTCTTGTGCCAATGTTGCTTCCAGAGGCAGTTTGGAACTTGGTAGTGATGGTGCAACCGAGGACAGGTGATTTTTAAGCACTACACGCTTCAGCACTCGGCGGTCCCGTTCTGTGAGCTTGTGTAGCCTACCACTTCACGGCTGAGCCGTTGTTGCTCCAAGATGTTTTCACTTCACAATAACAACACTTACAGTTGACTAGGGCAGCTCTAGCAGGGCAGGAATTTGACAAACTGACTTGTGGAAAGGTGGCATCTAAGACGGTGCCACGTTGAAAGTCACTGAGCTCTTCAATAAGGCCATTCTACTGCCAATGTTCGTCTATGGAGATTGCATGGCTGTGTGTTCAATGTTATACACCTGTCAGCAACGAGTGTGGCTGGAATAGCCAAAACCACTCATTTGAAAGGGTGTCCACATACTTTTGCATATATAGTGTACAACTTTACATGGGCATGTCGATGTGCATTCAAACAAATTATACAGTTATATATACCATTTACATAGTACACTTCGTGGATTAACATGCACAAGTCCTCAACTGGCAGACAGACTAGGAATTGTGTTGTTTCAAGGGATGGGTACATTGGCTGTACCTCTGAAATCTCCTTCTTAGTGTACCAGTACTAACAGCACTGTTAAGACAATGTCAAAAAGGAAAAGGAAACTTTAATGATGACAGCAGGACAGACGCGTGCGTGTGTGTGTGTGTGTGTGTGTGTGTGTGTGTATCCACGCCTGCGTGCGTGTGGCACCTTGACGTATTAACTACTATTTGTGTTTCATATCCAATCATCTCAGACGCCAGTCAAAGCCAAAGGGGCCTCTGCTGAAAATGAAGCAGGTCTGATTGATAAATAGAGAGAAAGGATAGAAAAAGAGCTGCACTCTGTGTAACTCCACCGACATCTAATTCAATTCCTTGAGATTAAAGAGGGGCTACATATAGATCCTCTGCATCCAAAGAGGATCGCTCTCTCTCTCTCCGAAAGGAGTTGCCACATTTATACAATAAACCATTTTTCCATAATGTTATCGAGCCAATTAAGAAGGAATATCAACGTAATAAAATGCAAAATGCGGTTTTCATCAAAATAATAAATTATTGCGAACTATGACCTACATAATAAACTAATTTAAATATGTCGCAAGAGAAAATATAATTTGGCCTTGAAATTTTTACTCGTTTGACTGCTATGATTAAGCAATAATGCACGAGGGGGTATGGCATATGGCCAATATACCACGACTAAGGGTTGTTAGTGACCCCCGAGTGGTGCAGTGGTCTAAGGCACTGCATCTCAATGCTTGAGGTGTCACTACAGACCCTGGTTTGATCCTGAGCTGTATCACAACTGGCCATGATTGGGAGTCCCATAGGGCGGCGCACAATTTGCCCAGCGTCGTCCGAGTTAAAGGAGGCTTTGGCTGGAGTAGGCCGTCATTGTAAAATAAGAATTTGTTCTAAAAGGACTTGCATGGTTAAATAAAAAAAATATTTAGCATTGCAGAGTGCCTGGATACAACTGTTAGCTGTGGTATATTAGCCATATACCACAAACCACTAGGGTGCCTTATTGCTATTATTGTCACGCCCTGACTGTAGAGATCCTTTTATTCTCTATTTTTGTTTGTTTGGTCAGGGTGTAACTCGGGTGGGAAAGTCTATGCTTTCTGGTTCCTTGTTTTTGGCAGGGTATGATTCTCAATCAGGGACAGCTGTCTATCATACTTAGGCAGCCTTTTTTCCATTTCTCAAAGTGGGTTGTTGTCTTTGTTAGTGGCGTGTATAGCCTTGCAGAGCTTCACGTTCGTTTAGTTGTTTATTGTTTTGTTGACGACATTTAAAATAAAATAATGTATGCTTACCACGCTGCACCTTGGTCTGGTCATTTTCTTGACAGAACAACATACCACAAATGGACCATGCGGCGTGGCTGGGAGGAGCAGACAGAGTGGGCATGGGAAGACATTCTGGAAGAAAAGGGATCCTGGACGTGGGAGGAGATCCTGGCTGGAAAGGATCGCCTGCTGTGGAAGCAGGTGGAAGCAGCGAGGAAGGTGGTAGCAGCTAGTAAAGGGGCCCAGCGTTACACAGGGTCACGGCTGGCAAGGAAGACCGGGAGCCACTCCCCCAATTTTTTTAGATAGCTCCGCCAACCTTCCCGTGCTTACAGTAGGGAGCGTGGTACTGGTCAGGCACCGTGTTATACGGTGAAGTGCACGGTGTCTCCAGTGCGTGTTCACAGCCCGGTGCGCTCTGAGCCAGCTCTCCGCACGTGTCGTGCTAAAGTGGGCATCCATCCAGGACGGATGGTGCCAGCACAGCGCTCCTGGTCTCCGGTGCGCCTCTTCGGCCCAGGGTATCCTGCGCCGGCTATGCGCACTGTATCTCCGGTGCGCTGTCACAGCCCAGTGGTGAGTCCTGTGCCTGTTCCATGGGCCAGTCCGGGGCCTGCAGCGAGGGACCCCAGTCCGGGGTCGGACTGACCGTAGAGATCCTTTTATTCTCTATGTTTGTTTGGTCAGGGTATGACTCGGTGGGAAAGTCTATGCTTTCTGGTTCTTTGCCAGATTGACAGAGTCAAAAGCCTTGGCCAGGTTGATGAATACGGCTGCACAGTATTGTCTTTTATCAATGGCGGTTATGATATCGTTTAGGACCTTGAGCTTGGCTGAGGTGCACCCATGACCAGCTCGGAAACCAGATTACATAGCGGAGAAGGTACGGTGGAATTCGAAATGGTAGGTGATCTGTTTGTTAACTTGGCTTTCGAGGACCTTGGAAAGGCAGGGTAGGATAGATGTAGGTCTGTAACAGTTTGGGTCTAGAGTGTCTCCCCGTTCGAAGAGGGGGATGACCGCGGGCGCTTTTCAATCTTTAGGAATCTCAGACGATACAAAAGAGAGGTTGAACAGACTAGTAATAGGGGTTGCGACAATGGCGGCGAATAATTTTTGGAAGAGAGGGTTCAGATTATCTAGCCCAGCTGATTTGTAGGGATCCAGATTTTACAGCTCTTTCAGGACATCAGCTGTCTTGATTTGGGTGAAGGAGAAGCAAGGGGGGCTTGGGCCAGTTGCTGCGGGGGGTACAGAACTGTTGGGGGTTGGGGTAGCCAGGTGGAAATGCTTATTGAAATTCTCTATTATCGTGGATTTATCGGTGGTGACAGTGTTTCCTAGCCTCAGTGCAGTGGGCAGCTGAGAGGAGGTTATCTTATTCTCCATGGACTTTACAGTGTCCCAAAACTTTTTGGAATTAGTGCTGCAGATAGCAAATTTCTGTTTGAAAAAGCTTGCCTTCGCTTTGCCTAACTGACTGTGTATATTGGTTCCTGACTTCCCTGAAAAGTTGCATATCGCTGGCAACTATTCGAAGCTAGTGCAGTGCGCCACAGGAAGTTTTTGTGCTGGTCAAGGGCAGTCAAGTCTGAAGAGAACAAAGGGCTATATCTGTTCTTAGTTCTACATTTTTTTTGAAAGGGGCATGCTTATTTAAGATGGTGAGGAAGGCACTTTTGAAGAACAACCAGGCTTTTCAACTGACGGGATGACGTCAATATCCTTCAAGGATACCCGGGCCAGGTCAATTAGAAAGGCCTGCTCGCAGAACTGTTTTAGGGAGCGTTTGACAGTGATGAGGGGTATTCGTTTGACCGCGGACCCATAACGTACAGAGGCAATGAGGCAGTGATCGCTGAAATCCTGGTTGAAAACAGCAGAGGTGTATTTAGAGGGCAAGTTAGTCAGGATGATATCTATGAGGGTGCCCATGTTTACGGATTTGGGGTTGTACCTGGTAGGTTCCTTCCAGTTCCCTACTGCCAATGACTGGAATGAATTGCAAAAATCACTGAAGTTGGAGACTTATATCTCCCTCCCTAACTTTAAGCATCAGCTGTCAGAGCTGCTTACCGATCGCTGCAGCTGTTCACAGCCCATCCAACTACCTACCTCATCCCCATATTTTTTTCTGTTTTTCTGCTCTTTTTCACACCAGTATATCTACTTGCACGTCCATCACTCCAGTGTAAATTGCTAAATTGTAATTACTTCGCCACTATGGCCTATTTATTTCCTTACCTCTTTACTTAATTTGCACACACTGTATACAGATTTTTCTATTGTATTATTGACGGTACGTTTGTTTATCCCATGTGTAACTCTGTGTTGTTTTTGTCGCACTGCTTTGCATTATCTTGGCCAGGTCGCAGTGTGCTTAAAACTAATAACACGCAAATGATTGTATTTTTCTTGTCTAAATTGAATACATAATTTAAACATTAACAGTGTACATTGGAAAAAGTATGTGAACAACTAGGCTAATGACTTCTCCAAAAGCTAATTGGAGTCAGAAGTCGGAGATGTTGGTTAGAGCTGCCTTGCCCTATAAAAACACTCACAAATTTGAGTTTGCTATTCACAAGAAGCATTGCCTGATGTGAACCATGCCTCGAACAAAAGATCTCATAGACCTAAGATTAAGAATTGTTGATTTGCATAAAGCTGGAAAGGGTTACAAAAGTATCTCTAAAAGCCTTGATGTTCATTAGTCCACGGTAAGACAAATTGTCTATAAATTGAGAAAGTTCAGCACTGTTCCTACTCTCCCTGGGAGTGGCCGTCCTGCAAAGATGGCTGCAAGAGCACAGCGCAGAATACTCAATGAGGTTAAGAAGAATCCTAGAGTGTCAGCTAAAGACTTACAGGAATCTCTCTAGAACATGCTAACATCTCTGTTGACGAGTCTACGATAAGTAAAACATTAAACAAGAATGGTGTTCATGGGAGAACACCACGGAAGAAGCCACTGCTGTCCAAAAAAAACATTGCTGCACTTCTGAAGTTTGCAAAAGTGCACCTGGATGTTCCACAGCGCTACTGGCAAAATATTCTGTGGACAGATGAAGCTACAGTTGAGTTGTTTGAAAGGAACACACAACACTATGTGTTGGCACAGTACCCAAACATCAAAACCTCATCCCAACTGTAAAGTATGGTGGAGGGAGCATCATGGTTTGGGGCTACTTTCCTCCCTCAGAGCTTGGACAGCTTGCTATCATCGATAGAAAAATGGATTCCCAATACATTTTACAGGAGAATGTTAGGCTATCTGACCTCTCATTGAAGCTCAACAGAAGTTGGGTGATGCAACAGGACAACGACCCAAAACACAGAAGTAAATCAACAACAGAATGGCTTCAACAGAAGAAAATACGCCTTCTGGAGTGACCCAGTCAGAGTCCTGACCTCAACCAGAGGTCATGCTGTGGAATGACCTCAAGAGAGCACTTCACACCAGACATCCCAAGAATATTGCTGAACTAAAATAGTTTTGTAAAGAGGAATGGTCCAAAATTCCTCCTGACCGTTGTGCAGATCTGATCCGCAACTACAGAAAACTCTTGGTTGAGGTTATTGCTGCCAAAGAAGGGTGAACCAGTTAGGTTCACATACTTTTCCCAAACTACACAGTGAATGTTTACACGGTGTGTTCAATAAAGACACAAAAACATAATTGTTGGTGTGTTATTAGTTTAAGCAGACTGTGTATGTCTATTGTTGTGACCTAGATGAAGATCAGATCCCCAAAATTTTGACCAATTAATTTTTTATTTTACTAAGTAGGTCAGTTAAGAAAAAAATATATATTTTCAATGACGGCTTGGAACAGTGGGTTAACTGCCTTGTTCAGGGGCGGAACAACAGATTTTTACCTTGTCAGCTCAGGGATTCGATCTTGCAATCTTCGTGGTTACTAGTCCAACACTCTAACCACTAGACTACCTGGCACCCCATTATGCATAAATCCAGGTATTTCCAAAGGGTTCACATACTTTTTCTTGCCACTAAATATGGGTTGTATTTACAATGGTGTTTGTTCTTCACTGGTTGCCCTTTTCTTGTGGCAACAGGTCACAAATCTTGCTGCTATGGTGGCACACTGGATTTGTTTTCTTTGTGGGTCTGTGTAATCTGAGGGAAATATGTCTCTCTAATATGGTCATACATTTGGCAGGAGGTTAGGAAGTGCAGCTCAGTTTCCACCTCATTTTGTGGGTAGTGTGCACATGTGTCTTCTCTTGAGAGCCAGTTCTGCCTACGGTGACCTTTCTCAATAGCAAGGCTATGCTCACTGAGTCTGTACATAGTGTCATGACGTTGCCCTCTTTGGGTATAGCAAGCCCCATCCCCCTCTCCCTGCCTCCCCCTTGCCTCCTTCAACAAGGCTGCTGTGGTCAGAGAGAGGTCGTCAATTCCTGAAAAGACCCTGCCACATGGCCACATAGTATAAGAGGCAGAGTCAATTTTCTTCTACTTCACAGAACCTGAGGTACGAACAAATTTCATGTTCCGGAGAAAGATTAAAAGATCGGTGAAGAATCCACCTACGAACTGGTCCGTTTGTTACAACTTGGGGAAGCTCATGGGAGACGGTGTGGCCACATAACCATAACGCTGTTTAAGTAATCGCCTCAGATATGAGGTTTACATCTAATTGTTGTATAAGATGAATGAGTATGATACTGTTTGTAAAATTGTGTAATATGATTTTGGACTGTTTAATGAAGGAAAATACAATTCCCTTTTGATTTGAACTAAATCAGAGGACCGCCACTGAGCCCAGTTAGGGTCAGGCATCCTGGGACAGCCCCTTTTCTGCAATTCCGAATAAAACCCAACTTTGAGAAATTATCACCAGACCATGTTTTTCTCCATTAGGAGAGGACGAAGGTTGTAGACCATTGCTGAATCTTTTAACCATACCACGTGGTTAAACTCTTAGACTATCAATACCGACAGAATAAGAACAAGTCCTTGATATTAATTACTAGTCTGCAGCTAGGAATTCGGTATCATTGAACGCGAAGAACAACAACTGCCAAAACATCCATTCTACAACAACATGAATGAATGTCGCTCTGAACTATCCCCTCTAACCAAGACAGAGAGAGAGAGAGAGAGAGAGAGAGAGAGAGAGAGAGAGACGGACAAAACTCTTCAACAGAAACAAACTTTTCAACAAAGATCCCGACGACACAATGAGTGTAAATATATATATATTGATTGCAATTGTTCCCGAATGAGTGAGCATTTATGTGCAAAGGATTAGCATTTCAATTGTTATAATTATCAACTTTGTAGTGTCTCATCTCAGTTGACCCCCACTTCCCCTTTTGTCTAACAAGCCGCAATGCCGGTTTAGCCCACTAGGGCACATTCCCCTATCATTTCTTGTAACCACATTTACCTTGTTTGTTTGTTTATGCATTTCTGTGAATTACTTAGTTAGTAATAAATAAATGATTTAAGACAATTGATGTATGGATGACACATAGCGAAGACTGGGTTCGTGCAGATAACCAACAATTTACGTTTTATTATGAGACTAACGTGAGGTAAAGTAAATAATTCATTAATTCGAAGACTAATTGATCAGATAAAATATCTGAAAAGTTATTTAAGGAAAGGATAACTTTGTAATTTGAATATTTTTCCTTGGTGCCCCGACATCCTAGTTAATTACAGTTACATGATTAATCAGTTGATTGCGTAATACTAATTACAGAGAATCTTTGATAAAAACTATGTCTTCAATTTAATGATAGTAAAGACACGACAATAGTCAAACATTTTCTTAATTTTGGGTCAGTCACAGTGGTCAGGTATTCTGCCACTGCGCGCTCTCTGTTTAGGGCCAAATAGCCTTCTAGTCTGCTCAGTTTTTTTGTTAATTCTTTCCAATGTGTCAAGTAATTACCCCCTACTGCCACCCATCACCACCAAGGGCAACCCCCTCCCTTAGCCAACCCCCTCACACACCTCCTCAGCTGAGCCCACCACCAAGGGCAACCCCCTCACTACCCAGCACAAGCCCCTCACACACCTCCTCAGCCGAGCCCACCACCAACCTATAGATACTGGTATGCAGCATATCATATGACATGCCTGCTAACATTTAGTGGCTTCACAATATGACAGATTTATTTTGTTTGCCCTGTCTTTTCAGTGTCTTCCAGTTGTCTGTGCTCAGAGGAGATAAGGTGTCCAGGAGAGAAAGGGAACAAGTTGAACAATGCTTGCTAATGCAGCTTTGATTGACTCAGGGGACAGATGCTAAGTCTCAGCTCACTAATGATTAACAACATTTCTGTGCATTCTTCTTTTATCGACTTGAAGCTAATGAGGTCTTGATGAGTATTGGGCGCCCTCTTTTTAAGAGGACTCACTGCTCTGAAAACTCAGCTCAGACTTTTATTAGGAGTCCTTATGAAGCTCTGCTTGTGTTGCCTCTCTGGCCTTGCAGACCAATGAATCTTAAAAAGTACTCAGAGTTTGCAGTGTGAGTTTAAAGTCCTATAAAAAAGGGAGTGAGGGAGAGGGTGAGAAAGAAAAGGAAAGAGTCAGAAAATGAGTACAAATACATAGAGCCAGAGAAACAGCGTAATATAAGATTATACTATTCCCTGCCCCATTCTGCTGGCGCATCAAATCTACCAGGGAGCAGCGACTAAAACCATTTGTTTGCTTTCCCCTTTTCTCCTAAAACCAGCTACAGAATCAGATGCCATAGAAAACAGCTCTGCTAATTTCTATAAAGCTATCCAGGAAACTGGAACAAACATCACGCTAAACAAGCAGCTTTATAAAACACAAACCAATGAGTTTATCTTGCCATTACCAAACTGACATGGGTCATGTCTGTGGGATGTTGTGAATGAGTCACAGGAACATAAAATAATGTCTCACTGATAGATGGCAAACATATGTGTCCCCATCTGTCCAGACAGCGGTGGGGTCTAGTTGCCTACCCCTGTCATACACATACTCTGGGTGTTGGAGGCAGTTTTAATACATTTAGCTCTTCATACAGCACGTTTAAGTGAATGAGCTAGGGAATGTTAAAATTGCATGATCCAAAATAGACTTGAGGCTTAGATCAATAACTCTTTAGAATAAAACCTCAATTTGATTGCTTTGGCAATCAGAATCTGATCACCCTGCCAAACGCAAGTAAATGTCACTTGCTAGAAGGCACTATTCAATCTTCTTCTGCATGTTTAATGGGAGCGTTCTCTAGCCTCAACACAGAGCAGATCTATTAAAGGTGGTTTAGTACCTGACGTATTGGCAGCTTGCACCCTAAAGTACACCATTGGCCAATATACGACTCAGAAACAGTGGACTGACCCATTGTACTGATCCAGAAGCCCTTGGCTCAAACACAATCTAGAAATCCATGGTTTGTCTATTGGATCTGCCTGAGTGTTGAGCCAAACCAGAGCCCTCTCTGCCCGGCAGCCGCTGCTGCTCCTCCAGCCCTCCACAGTCTGGCCAGCAGTCAAACACACTGGCTCTTGACTCTGGGGCCTCTGAGGAACATGTAACCTCTCTCACTTAACATCTCCCACTTAATAACTGACAATATCCTCTGACCACAACCCCATTCCAGTAGCTCCCCACTCCCCAGAAGTGACAGGTTAAAATAGGGTTAGGGCCCAAGAGCTTGGATATGCCTCCAATTGACGATCCTATTCAGGCCCTGGAAGGTGACTTATCAAAGCGAGAGGACCAGCGCCTGTCAAAGCAAACAACATACAGATGGTACAGCCATACTGTAGTCAGACAAGCATGGTGAAATAACACCCCAGGGAGGATTGAAAAGAAAATGTTGCACTCACAAATGACTCTGATCTACAGCGGAGTGTTTTGTTTGTTTTTGTCCCTCAAACATTAAAGTGCGATGTGTCCTTGGTTTAGTGCCTTTGACTAAATGAACATCTACTGAGCAGAGTATCAATTAACAATTGTACATAAGCATGCATAAAAACGTTTTTTTTTCTTCTGTTGGGATAATTATTACTAACATATTACTAAGGCAGAATGTAACTCCGAAAGGACTTTCTTCGTATTCGTTTCATAATTTTTTCAGTGAAACTCACCTTTTATGGAACGGCCCTGATTGTTAAGTGAACATTGTCTAACTGACTCACTTCCCAGAGAAATGTGTTCATGCTTTACTGAAGCGCTCTGTTCTACAGACACTTGGTATTGATGCTTCACTTATTTTCGGCTATTCCCTTGTGTTCAAGCCAATGAGGCATGTTGGCATACCAACAGACAAGGTGCTGCAGAATAATTGTCAAGCAGAGCATGCTCCAACAGACTGGGCACATTGACTGGCTTTCAGATGGGAATCATATGTGAGTCCTGGTAGGATTTCAGCAGGGCTGTGTGGATCTGGAAGTGTGCTGGATCATACCAATAACTGTGCATTCCAACATAGGAGTTCACAGTGTATCACAAAACCAGAGTGGTTTGTACCAAACCACTGTGAAATTAGAGAAAACATACCACATAAGACTGAAAACATAATGTCACAAAATAATGTCTATAGGAGAAAATTAAGTAAAATAATGTTCAATGTCTGTGAAATCATACTTGTCAGATTAAGCTGGGATCAATGACTAATGCAGCTCAATTTCATGGCAGTTTAACATGGCATAGCCATTCTCTGCAGCACACAAGGTGTTGAATCAGCCATTGAGTTGACTCACGTTACTGTTCAGTAAGGAGATGGACATCCATCCCCAGTTGCTCTGGAGCAGGGTTGAGTTATCTGTGTTCTCTGTGTTCACAGTGCAGCTGTGCAGACACACCCTCTAGGGGATCCATTGCGACTCTAATCTGATTCACAGATGCCTGCTGGGACTATTCACCAATTAGGAACTTTGAAGCTGACGGATCAATTACTCAATATATATCAACACAATGCCGCTGTTAGTTACCCTATCTGAAATTCTGGTAATTAGCTCAGAGATCAATAAACTGTGAGTAGGACGGAGAACTTGGGGAGATATGAGAGAATTTGCGATTGTTAAATCTCATAAATTAAATGTTCCCTGTGGATTATATGAGGGTGGTGCCTTGCTTCCTATTTTCTCCATTTCCATCTTAATGCTGAAAAAGGGAATCTCTGACAGGCAGCCAAGTCATCCAACCGCAGACAGAGAGGCTAACCAAGTGAATACATAACCCTGGCTCAGCCCTGTAACACATTAACCTTGACAATGCCACCGTATCGTTGACAGAATGGTCTCTGTCCACCAAATCACATCTCAAAGTGAGCCCTTCCTTTCCGTCCCGTGAATAATGCATGTGAGTTGGGGTGAGAAAGGGAGAGGAACCGGGGAACTTCAGAGGCGATGAATACACAGGAATAGCTGGAGTGGACGTACAGCACCTTCCCCCTCATAGCCATTGATTAAGTGTCACTTTGTCCGGTGGAGTTGAAACAGATTCCAAACAAAACAGACAACAGAAAAGGGTCTGACTGTTCACACTCGTTAGCCTGTGATTGCGCTGCGGAGGGCGTGGATTGGAGGCGAGGTTGTAAGACAACAGGCTGCTCATTCATCTGTAAAAGATGGATTGTTGTGAATAATAGTTTAATCAAGCCCTGCCTATCAGTGAGCGTGTGCAGTGAGGGATTGAGGGGATGCAGAGTGACAGAACCTAATATAGGGGATTTGTCTGTGACAACTTTATCCATTAGCAATGTCTCCTGCCTGCACTGTTGCCGATTTGGAGCCCGGCGATGGTATCAGTGGGCATCAGGGAGGCGGTAGGACTCAGGGAGAGACAGCTTTGCTGATGTGAAGAGATACTCTGGAGGTATAAGCACTCTGAAGTCTAAAAGGATTATTTACAAACTTGGTCATGGCTGGTACGCCTGTGCACTTACATTTTCCGTTCAGATCTACATTTCCAGAGACAGACACCACATCACAATAACCCATGGCCCTGCTCCCCTTCACTTCCTACCTAAAACGGAGGCAAATCCTCACATACACCATGTGTTAATAAATACCATTTTCTGAGTGAAGATTGCAGTGCAAGGACGCTGCTTACGTGCACTGTGCTGTCTTTCAAGTGATTGAGGACGTCTCGTTGGTATGCACCGAGAGGATGCTTTGACTTAATCCACCCCAGTCCCTCAGAAAATATTCATTTATATGCCCCTGGCCCGGAGTCAGGGTGGAAGTGTCTGCAGTTATTTAGACACATTTTAGGATGCATTCGAGGCTCCCATGGACTGCCAAAGCACTGAACAGGATAGCTTTGATCCTATAAAACACAAGGACATAGCCCATTAGAGAGAGAAACTGTAGATGGGAGAGGAGCAGAGTAGAGAGAGAACGACAGAGAGATGGGATGGGAAGTGAGAGAGAGAGAGAGAGAGAGATGGGAGGGGAAGTGAGAGAGAGAGAGATGGGAGGGGAAGTGCGAGAGAGAGAAAGATGGGAGGGGAAGTGAGAGTGAGAGAAAGATGGGAGGGGAAGTGAGAGAGAGAGAAAGATGGGAGGGGAAGTGAGAGAGAGAGAGAGAGAGAGAGAGATGGGAAGGGAAATGAGAGAGAGAGAGAGAGATGGGAAGTGAGAGAGAGATGAGAGAGAGAGAGAGAGAGATGGGAGGGGAAGTGAGAGAGAGAGAGATGGGAGGGGAAGTGAGAGAGAGAGAAAGGTGGGAGGGGAAGTGAGAGAGAGCGAGAGAGAGAGAGATGGGAGGGGAAGTGAGAGAGAGAGAGAGATGGGAGGGGAAGTGAGAGAGAGAGAAAGATGGGAGGGGAAGTGAGAGAGCGAGAGAGAGAGAGATGGGAGGGGAAGTGAGAG